>NW_028221717.1:0-51797 GCF_014529385.1 Adiantum capillus-veneris
GATTTAGTTTTTTATATTTAAGATAGAGTTTAGGTTTAGATTTAAATATTAGAGCTTTGGGGATAGGTTTAGGATTTAAATCAAGATTTAAGGTTTAGAGCGGAAGAAGAGGCCCAACGATCTCTCTCTTTATCTCGCGGTGCTGAGAAGAGAGAGAGCATTTGTGGTGCTGAGTAGAACTTAGAGCAGCTGAAGCGGACGACGTAGCAAGAGCAGTTTTCATTTGAGAAATCTACATTTTTGTTACTGTGTATGTACATGCATGTTTGAGAGAGAGAGAGAGAGAGAGAGAGAGAGAGAGAGAGAGAGAGAGAGAGAGAGAGAGAGAGAGAGGTTAGGTTACATTTAAGATTAGATTTTGGATTTAGTTTTTATATTAAAGTTTACCTTCAGGATTACGGTTTAAATTTAGAGTTAGGTTTATGATAATCCCTCTCTTCCTCTCCACGGATGTGGCATTAGGTTGGAAAACTTTAAATGGTATGATACTCAGAATGGAGGCATACATGTAATGTTCATAGTAACCCCTCTAACAAGGAGCTGCTGTGAAGAGATATTAAGGTGCTATGAATTGCTACAGTTGAACAAGAGACAAAGGGGTTTTGTCCACTACATGCATTGTCATGTAGACATGGGTGTGTAGATTTCTTGTACCCACAAATATAGGCATTGACCAATAAAGACAAGATTATAACCTGCTGGTTTTGATCTCCATGCACCTCTAGATTGAGGTGTGCGAGGATCGGACATGGCTAGAGAATTTGAGGTAGTTTACAGTGTGATCTATGGTTTCTTGATTGTGAGGGAGATTAAGAGAGAGAGATAACAGACAGAGGATGCCAATAGAAGAATAAATTTATGCTCAAGCTATAAGGTTTTTACATTCATTATGAGTAGTGACAACTGTGGGGCAGGGATTTTAATTATGCGATGACGCATTTTGTTAAATGTTAATTATTGTTGTTATTATCACTATTTTTTTCATGTTAATAACATATCTAATGTCATGACCTACGAAAACTGATAGAAAACGTAGAACCGGTGGGACACCAACAATCCCGGCAGGCCCGGCGGGTTTAATATGAAACCCGGCGGGCCCAGCGGGACAAGCAAGAATCCCGTTGGGCCCGTCGTGTATCCCCTCCATATTTGGCGGCTCTATATAACCCGTTTATAGACATCTCATCACATCACCTCTTCCTCTAAATTTGGTCATCGTTTAAAATTTAGAAGAAAAACTAAAGGTAAAAAAATGAATAGTCATAAAAAAAAATTAAAACTTAATGTAACTCTGATCATGGATCATTAGTTCTTTTTTGGACTGAACTGATTCTTGAAAGGAGGTAGAAAGGTGAATCTTTGGGTCGGTATCTCTACATTTGGGATGGATTGATCTCATGTTTGGTTCACTTTTATATTTACTAAATTGATTGCTATATTGATTAGAACTTCTATCATGGGTCATTAGTTCTTTTTTGTACTGAACTGATTCTTGCAAAGAGATAGAAAGGTGAATCTTTGGGTTGATATCTCTACTTTTGGGATGGATTGATTACATGTTTGATTCACCGCTGTATTTGCTTGCTATTCCAATTAGAGCTCCAATCATGGGTCATTAGTTCTTTTCTGGACTGGACTGATTCATGAAAGGAGGTAGAAAGGTGAATCTTTGGGTCGATATCTCTACTTTTGGGATGGACTGATCACATGTTTGATTCACCGCTGTATTTTCTTGCTATTCCGATTAGAGCTCCAATCATGGGTCATTAGTTCTTTTTTGGACTGGACTGATTCATGAAAGGAGGTAGAAAGGTGAATCTTTGGGTCGATATCTCTACTTTTGGGATGGACTGATCACATGTTTGATTCACCGCTGTATTTGCTTGCTATTCCGATTAGAGCTCCAATCATGGGTCATTAGTTCTTTTTTGGACTGGACTGATTCATGAAAGGAGGTAGAAAGGTGAATCTTTGGGTCGATATCTCTACTTTTGGGATGGACTGATCACATGTTTGATTCACCGTTGTATTTGCTTGCTATTTCGATTAGAGCTCCAATCATGGGTCATTAGTTCTTTTTTGGACTGAACTGATTCATGAAAGGAGGTAGGAAGGTGAATCTTTGGGTTGATATCTCTACTACTTTGGGATGGACTGATCACATATTTGATTCACCGTTGTATTTGCTTGCTGATGTTTGAGTAGATTGAGGTTTATTCCCTTCAGGCTTCACTACTACGCTTGTGTGTGATATTGATTATAACACTAATGTTTGGTTTGAATAATACTTGAAAGAAGAGATAGCATACTGAGCTATGTTTATTGGTATTGTAGGCATCCAATAAGTATTGCTTCTACCAGGAATGTGAGCGGTGATGTTGGTGTCTCAAGCCTGGCTTCCTTGAGGAGACCTCCTACCTCGATTCCAGGTCCTGCTTCGCAGGGCACCACTTCGCAGGGCAAGCGAAAGGCAGGTGGAAAAAGTCGAGGACCCGAGTGGAATTTTGCCACAAATTTAAATAAGTATCAAGATTGGAAATGTAACTTTTGTGGCGAAGAGAAATCTAGAGGAGCACCAAGAATAAGGGATCATTTGCTAGGTGGAATTACCAGAATCCAAGGAGGAAAGTGCAAGGGCTTAGGTGCAGAAGAAGCAACTATGCGCTTAAAAGCTTTAATTGGTAAGCTAATTTCCACGAGCAAAAGATCAAAACTCTCTACTTTCGACCATCACACCTTGGTATCGATAAGATCAAACCAGGGCGAGGGATCATTGGGTGTAATGCCCACCAATGGAAGCACTCAAAGCAGGGAACCAACTTCTCATATCGATGGAACTACACCTCCAAACCATGGATCTCCTGACTTTCAGGTAGGATCGTCAAAAAGTAGACAGGTTAGCTTACAGACGAGCTTCAAGATGCTTGCCTTCGAAGAAGCACAACTTGCACTAGCTAAAGACGTCTATTTCACTGGGGGATCATTGGCCATTGTCACCCGTGATGCATGGAAGTTAGCTTGGAAACGCATTGGGGAGTATGGTGCTGGATTTAACCCTCCAACATATCACCATATGAGAAACCAACTGTTGGATAAATGTTACACAAGCACACAACAGGATATTCAAGGGTAATATTAAATGCAACAGAACAATTTGGATACACCATAGTTAGTGATGGTTGGTCCAATGTTCAAAGGTGGTCATTGATCAACATCATGCTTGTATGTCCTCGTGGTGAATGTTTTATCAAAACTGTGGATAGCTCTGGTCAAATAAAGTCTCGTAGTTTTATAGCTGACATCATTGGCGACGCAATTGAGTAACTTGGAAAAGAAAATGTTGTCCAAGTAATCATGTACAATGCCAAAAATTGCAGGGCTACAGGTAGGATACTTGAAAGTCGCTTCTCTCACCTGTATAGTGCTGGTTGCAGTACACACAGCTTGAACTTGGTATTGCAAGATTGGTACAAGAGTAATGACACAAAGTGGTTCAAATGGATAGTAGACAATGCTCGCTTAATAGTCAAGTTTGTTTTGAAGCGTCAGAGGGTTCTTGACATGTACCGTCAGAGGATGTCTACTATGTTAAAACTATCGTGCGAAACTAGATTTTACACCAACTACTATACGGTAGAATCACTAATAAAAAGTAAGAATGTTGTGATGGAGACATTTGTTTGTGCCACTTTTTCAGAATGGGAGGCCGATCAAAGGGAGAAGATAAAAAGCAAAATAGTGGTGATCAGAGATCTACTAGCTGATCGCCACTTCTAGGATGATGTGGTGGATGTGCACAATGCCATGATGCCAATTATGCTCGCATTACGCCAACTGGATTCTGCCTTGCCTAACATAGGTAAGGTGTGGATGGCTTGGTAGAGTGTTCAACAAAGCCTTGCAAATCCAGAGGAGCCCCAAGAGACAATTGTGAAGCCTTGGAAGACACCATTCACTCAAAAGAGGAGAGAAATTCTGAGAAAGTATGTGCATGGTCGATGCGTTGGAGCACATAATCCACTACACAGCGTAGCTTTCTTATTGGATCCAGAGTATTGGGAAATGGAAATAGACAAACTTGATGAGGAGGTGCTGGAAGACTTTTATGATGTGATAGGCAGGGTTTATGCTGATCCTGATGAGCATGCATCAGCTGTTACTGATCTTACGAAGTTTAAACTCAAAGAGGGTAAGTTTGGTACAGAATTTGTGCAGAAACTTGCCACGGAGCAACCAACATGGAAGTGGTGGATGATGAATGGTGGTAGTGCACCCACCCTTAAACGCCTAGCTGTTAGAATCCTAGCCCAATGTGGATCCAATTCAACATCTGAGAGAAACTGGAGTACATATAAATGTGTACATTCCATCATCAGAAACCGCCTTCTAAATTCAAGAGTTGAAAAATTGGTGTATATGTACTGCAACCATCGGCTATTGGCAAGAGTGCAAGCTGTGAACTACAAAGAGGAGATGCCGCGCTGGACTTATGATGTAACCAATGATGAGGTGGACGAAGACAGTGAGCTGCAAGGGGAATCTCATGAAGTAGAAACTAGATGTACTTTAGAAGAGATTGAAGAGAATTTGGAAATTGAACCAACTTTGACACGTTGCAGCACGTGACGGTGGTTTAATTAATAGATTATCGAATCCATTGAGTGACTTCTATTTAAGTTCAGAAACTGTTTATCTTATAAGCTATTTTTTATATTTAGTTTAAGGTTTAGACATTTTCTTAATAATAAACGAAGCCCTTAAAAACCTTTACAAGGCCACAAATCACTATTAAAGCTTCATAATATACAAATCCCTAACAAATATTTGCATTATCACATATCATAATTGAAGCTGAAGTGAAGACAATTCACAATTCACTAATAAATTCTCGCAAGACAACGAGTAAATGTTTTCAAATGTTACAAAAACTATCAAGTGATAGTAAAATATTTGTGAGAATATCTTCATTCTCCTGTTCATGCTGACCTCTAAGCTTATTATAGTCTTCAGACATTTTGAACATTGCATATAGATTTTTGGATATCTCATACTCACATATAGCACAATGAAATCTATTCATCATGCTTTGCATCAAGCATGATATATGGTACATATGTCCGCATGGCAAGTTGAAGTGACCACACCACTCATGAAAGAATGATCTACATATGGGGCAAGGACCACCGTGCTCACTAGAAGCTGGAGGAGCCTCAATAGATGTTGGGTGCCAAAGCATGAATGACTAGGAGCAATATAAAACATAATCATCGTAAGCTTTTGCAATGACACACCTAGCTGCAATTGCAACCATGTGCCAGTGAATCCAAGTACGATGATTTGATGAAAGAAATTTTAAACCTTTAAGTTTTAACACAAAAAATAAAAAAAACATCAATAAAATAAGGAAGGGTTTAAGAAATTAGTGCTACACTGCTTTGAGAATGTTGAAAGCTGCCAGAAAGTTTGGTGAAGACTTTTCAATGTACCTCTTTTGTGAAAAGACAAGCACTGGCGTCACCTTTATATAGCCACGGCGGGCCCGGCGGGCAAATAGCTTTACCTGGCGTGACCGTTGGGAAGATTCACTAGCCCGGCGGGCCCGGCGGGCCAACTAATTAGCCCAGCGGGCTACGAGCCGGTCTCCAGGTCTCCCTGGAGGTCAAAGAAGATGAATGTCAATTAACAAAATATTTGTTATTTTGCATTTCTATTGTAATTATTAACCTGAAATTATAGTGTGATCACGTCATTTTGAAGTCCCTGATGTGGGGCCATCCAACCAAAATGCCTATCTCTCAACGAGGATCTTATGTCCTTGTAAATCGATGCAAACATACTGTGCAATGGACATGACACTTTTCTTTGCAGCACATTCACAAATTTGGCGAGCTTAACCCATTTATTATAGATCGAGTTTTTTCCAATTACAACTCGTCATACTCTGACACTGGACAACAATTAGCAATCTTGCAGCCCAATAGAATTGCTCGCAGGCGCTTTAGTCAAGCAACATACATGAGGCCACAAGATGTAGCCTCTGACATCTCAGAGGGTGATCATGCACACCACATTCCCAACGAGCCTAGGTTTGAGCCCAAGATCAATGAAATTATTGAGACGATCATGAATCCAGAAAGGCTTATCTATGATGACATGAAAAGTGAAGTCGATACGCCATTGTATGGTGAAGCACGTGTGCCTAGATTGAAGGTGCTCCTTGTTCTTCTCAACATGGAGGCAAAGTTTGGATGGAGTGACACTAGCGTCACATCACTTTTTAGGTGATCTATTTCAATGTGTTTACTTCAGTAAAAAACTCTAAATGTGTAATGATCCGATAGATTACTTACACAAGTGAACCGCATTTGTTTTGCTGTGTAGGTTGCTCAAAGAGCACATACTGCCAGTTGATAATGTGATTCCAGATTCTAGAGAGGAAGCAAGAAAGATATTGCAAACCTTGGAGATAGATTAAAATTCTATTCATGCTTGTTCTAATGAGACTGCATTCTTTTCAGAAGGGAATACAAAGACATAGAGAAGTGTCCGAAATGTGATTTCGAGAGATATCGAGTAGATGTCCAAGGACAAAAAATTATGCAGAAGGTTTTTTGACACTTTCCTCTTCTGCCTTGCATCAAGCATTCCTTGGAATGTAAGTCCATAGCTCCCTAGCATCATGGAACGAGGAGAATAGATCTTCGGATGGTGTGCTGCAGATTCTTGTAGATTATGTGGCCTGGAAGCATATGGACAACACATGGCCGAATTTGAACCTTAATCTGGATATGTATCCATTTGTTCATCTTACAATGTATGGGCAGTTGTCATTGTCAACTACAACATTCCCCCGTGGTTTACCAAGAAGGGGCAATTGTTTTAAGCTTGATTGTGCTGGGGCGGTATAAAGTGAAGAATATGGATGTGTATCTTCGTCCACTATTGGAAGAGCTATAACAATTGTGGATTGTCATAGAAGAGGTGGATATGAGTCGACACACAGGTCGATGCAATGTGTTGATCAGAGGCATTCTAATGTGAACTATGCATGACTGTTCCGTTCTAACAGAATGCTCATGTGATATATACTCAAACTCAAACACTATAAACCTTGGTATACATGCATGGCTTCAAACAAGCGGATATAGAGCCCGTGTCACATGTGGACCTAGACTTAATGCACATGGGGTGCCCTCACGGAAGAAGCAGATCTACGAAGGTCATGAAGTGCATCTTTTAGAGAATCACGAGTTACATGATGGTTTTTTGAAGAGAGCCACAGAGGATGTTTGCTTGAGCATGGTTAGAGCAAAAGGAGATGTGTGATGACGGTTTGCTCCCAGGGATGAAGAGACTCTCTATATGGTACGAGTTACCATATTGGCCCAGACTAATGATCAATCATTTCCTCAATCCAATGCACATATTCAAGAATGTGGGTAATCTGTTGTGGGATCATCTCATCGGCAAGAAAGGTACTTTGGGGGCCAGAGTTGACCTTAGAAATGTGGATCGTATGGAGCAATATTGGCCGCAAACAGCACCTGATGGATTGATAAAACTCTCTAAAGTGCCATGGATTTTGACAAGAGGACAAGAATAGAAAGTAAAAGAGATCATTCAATCCATTCGGACGTCCAGTGGCCTAATGCACTTGCTCCAAAAATGGTTCACTAAATAAGGGAAGGTTTGTAGTTTGAAGTCACATGATTGGCATACAAACTGTCAGGTATGTTTGAAGTGGAATATATCATAGTGGGAATTGTGTAGCATATCCGTGTGTGGACTTTAATATCATTGCTAGACATGTTTTGCAGTTTATTTTACCGGTGGCCATTGAGGGATTTTTGTCTCCTGATGTCCGTACCACAATCTACAAAATTGCAAAGTTGGTACAATGGATCTCACAAAAGGAGATCCATGTAGATTCCATACCATCCACCAAACTAAACACTACGGAGCTTGTATACATGTTTGAGAAACATTTTCCTACTAGAATGCTAACCATTCAAGTGCATCTTCCTGTTAACATAGTTGATGAGGTGGAAATGGCTGGCATTGTGCATTCCAGATGGATGCTCTTTTTAGAATGTTTCATGAAAATTCTCAAGGGAGATGTGCGTCAGAAGGAACGTCCGGAGGTAGCATGGAAGAAGGCTAGTTGGTATCAGAATCCTTAGTTTACATTGCAGAGTAGCTAGACGGATTTGATCGTATGCGAGACACGCTATGGAAAACCATAGATGATGAGCACATATCTGGGATTTTCATGTCCAACTCGGTGTTGAGAAAAAAGTGGCGAAAGATCTAGAGGCTAAAATCAATCAATTTTGGATGCTTTACAATTCTATGATGAAAAAGTGGATTTCACAATACGAGGATGCAAAGCAAGAGCGACAAAGGGCACAAATCGAGTGGAGACGGGGAAGACGATGATCAATGCATTATCTAGCAGGCTTTGAGAGCCTACCAATATTCATGAGCTTAATATGGTTGCATAACCAATTGAAAAGCGCACAATAATGTGGCGAACAAGTGACTGAGGAGGAGTGGGAGTACTCTTGAGGTTGCACGACCAAGGTAAGTTTGCAATGTATGACTCATGGCTTTCTAGATGTTTGGACGGCCACTCATAATCCTTGTTGGTTGTAGTATAAGTCATACACGATAGCATGGTGTATAATCCTTGTTGGTTGTAGTATAAGTCATACACGATAGCATGGTGTAAAGGTTGACATTTTAGGGTGGAAAAGATCAACAAAAAGCGTTTTACACAAGATTGTGGAATCATGGCAAAATTCAAACAATCTAGTCAACTACGGACCTCTGATGCACATCATGTGGTGGCGGAACTCACTTACTTCGGCACGCTACAAGAGATTTTGAGAATCGAGTATAGAGGAGTATTTGTGGATTTTTCAATGTGCAATGGTTCAAGATAAACATGGAGGGTCGCAACACTACTGTGCGCACAGGAGAGTCAGGTTTCCTATAGGTGGATTCAACCAAAAAATGGACCGACCTTCGAGACACTTTTGTACTACACAAGCATTGTGAACAAGTAAGTCTGTAAATATTTAACATCCAATGTTAGAGGATTGGTGGTCTAAAAGCACTCATGTAAGTTATGTGACTCTTGCAGGTGGTATTTCATCCTACAAAGTCTACACCAAAGTGGTGGTATGTCATAGAGGTAGCCCCTCATAGTGCATGGACGTATGAGGGCTACCATGTGCCAATCACAGTGGCATTAGTGGAGGAGATTGGAGAGGATGCTGATTTGGAAGCCGCTGAGGTGGTGCAAGACGAGCCTGGTGCCAATACTCTCTATGGGATGCATACAAAGTACCTATAAAATGAAACAGATGACGTCTGCCTAAATGGAGAGATCTATATAGACATAGGGAGTTATGATAAGTTATGAGAGGATGAGAGAGAGACCTCTTAAATCCAACATTTTATTTGAACAATTTTACTCCTTTTTATAATATATTGTATCCACGTGGAGTTTTTTCCATTCATGTCTATATGCTATACTTGAGAAATTTAAATTGTGATTAATCAAATTATAACTTGTTCAGATTTTCTTCTCCATTCATCATTAAGATTGAATGTTCATGTATTTAATGTAGGTATATATGATGATCAATTTATTTCTTCCTTGGTCTTTGAGCACAAGAGGTGGTACGAGTAGCATCATTGCTCTAGAGCACCGTCACGCCCTTCCACTCCTTCAACGCTCTGAGAGTTCGATGGCGACTAGAAAATCTACACACTCTTCTAGGCACCGACGCTCTACTGGTGGTGGTGGCGGTTGCTATGGAGATGACACCGTTGATGCTTCGACACTGCCTCATAGTCTACGAGGCTCCTTACCTTCATCTTATTTGCCCACCCGCACACCAGCCATGGCATCGCCCTCTATTCCAGGTTTTGCGCAACTATAGGCTGTCCCTGGCTGCACACCACTCGCTACTCCTCCGAGAATCACCCCAGTCGACACTCCTCGCTTCGGGGCCCAAAACTCGAGTTGAGACACTTATCATCCGTACCCCCATTGAGACACCACTCGAGATGCCTGCAGAGACACCAAGTTCACGCATCATCGGTGAAAGGGACTTGCCGTACTTGGTCAACATCAACGGTAATATCATCTTCGATGATGACGGCAAGAAGGTGATATTGCACATGTGCGGCCTTTACTCTCAGGTGTTTTGACACTATATACTAAACACCTGGAGTGAAGTGCCAAATGAATTAAAAGAGAGAGTCATAAGCATGCTGCATGACAACTTTCCCGTGTCAAGTTGGGATGAGTGCTTCAATGAAGACTTGATGAAGGTGCAGATGCACGAACACTGCAAGCACAAGCATTTGGAAGTGCAAAACACAATAAATAATGGGTGGAACAGGCCATATTGGCTCGCCAAAGAAGATTGGAAGAATGCAAAGTGAGAAGCATGCAAGAATCTTGACAAGTGGAAGCAGCCAAAGCGAGAGTAGAGGCAGGGAGCTTGCACCACTTGGGAGAAGTGGGTGGGCATCATTTAAGGCCAATTTTGTAAATGTTTTTGCATTGCCCTTTAGGTTTGGTAGTTATGGATAATTGTACCTTTAAATTCTAACATAACATATTCTTTGTATGTTTTGAATAGTGGTCAATGAGACAGGACGTGATTTCACACCATACAAGCACGAGTATGTAGACAGAAAGGGCTTAAACGCCCTTATGAACATTCTCAATTATCGCTTTGGCATGGTTAGTGTCTCACTTTACTCTCTTACATTTGTTTTATTTTAATGATAAGCTAAAAAATGGATTTTTTTGTAATTATATGTTTATACTTACAGAAAGTCTTATTGTTTTTTATGTAGAATCCAACAGATACACCACTTGGACGCGATGAGACATATGATTAGACACGGCCATCTAGCCGTAGCGAGATAGCACTAGTTTTCTTTTGTCATAGCATGTATAATGAAATGACGTGTGTACGTCATTTTTGTAACTGTTGGTCAATGATGTATTTTCTTGATAATGGCAGTTGTGTTGTAACTATTACATTTTGGTCAAAGCTTAACAATCAAGTGATTTTGCCTATGATGTGTATAATTTTGTCATTGTATTACTTTCGTCAATTCAATTTTTTCAAAATACTTTTGTCAGTTTTGAATCTTTATTCTGGAAACAATGTTCAATATGGTTGATGGGTGGCAGGGCATTCATTTCCCTGCCACCCAAATCTTTTATTCTCCAGCATCGCTATAGGCATCTTTATATAAGGTTCTGCAGTGTCGCTATATGCATCGCTAAAATAAAAATTATATGCATCACTATGAGCATCACTATTTAGAGACGCATATAGCAATGCTTATAGCGACGTTTCTGTTGCGATGCTTTTAGCAACGCCGGAGGGTAACAAAACCCATTGTATTTTTGTTGCTACGACAATCACAAGTGCACATAACCTCTTGTAGTGAAAAACCACTTGTGGACACTCGTGTGTCATAACAACCAGCCCAATTTGAGTCCGAAAAAACATGTAAATCTGGTGGCAGTAATTCCCCCTTGGGATAAAACAAGCAAAGATGCAAAGTGCCACTCAAGTACCAAAAACTCCTCTTGATTGCCTTCCAATGCTTAGACCCTAGGCTATGCATAAATCTGCTGGTCTATGAGACTGTAAATTGAATATCAAACCTCATGTTTCATACATAAATGAGAAACCCAACAACATTTTGGTAAAGAGTGATATCAGAAGGATCACCATCATCATCATGTCGACTCAAATTCAAAACCTATTTCCATGAGAGTGGCAATAGGTTTGCAATCCTCAAGTCCAAACTAACATAGCAATGTCTTTATGTAACTTTCTGACACAAGGAAATACCACCATCACACTGCTTAAATTGTATGCCCAGGTAATGCTACAACAGCCCCAAATCTTTCATCTTCAAAGTAGCATTCAAATTAGTCTTAAGTTCAAGAATATGTGCCTTATTGGGACCAGTAATCAGCAAATCATCCACATAAAGAACAACAATGAGAAGTACATCGCCCTATGGCTTAACATACAATGTGCTTTTTGTTGGACTGATTTTGAAAGCCTCATTTGACCAAATAAGTGTCAGCTTTCTCATACCAAGCAGGAGGAGATTGCTTCAGCCCATACAAACCCTTCTTACATCTGCACACTTTGTCCTCTTATCCTTTCTTGACAAAACCGCGAGGCTGCATTACGTAGACTTCCTAAAAATGTCACTACTCAAGAAAGCAATAACAATATTGGATTGATGTACATCTCAACCAAAATGGGCTACCAATGCACATAGAAAATGAATAATAGTCATACGACAAGTGGGAGAAAAAGTGACGCTAAAAACTTCAATTGTACTTGTGGCTTGGGGATGGTAGGATGTTAGCAAGCCAAAATTCTATAGGTATCTAAAACTAAGACAACACATTGGGTCCAAAGGATGTACTTGTGGCACATGATGGCACTCACCCACACCCACACCCACACACGAAGTGATTTCTCTTACTCGTTTGAATTTCCCCATGTTCTTTGTGCTAGCTGTCTCTTTGGGTTGCAACCCACGTTTCAAGATCATGGCATGAGGTGCTTAAGGGGGAACGACTCAATGTTTGCAAAAGAATGAGGTTTAGTGTAATTTAATGGCTGAAATTGCAAATTCCTTGCCAGCTTAAAATCGATAAAATTTGACAAATTTGTGTAAATATTGGCAAACGCTTCACATTTTGACCCAAAAATTGGAATAGGTTAAAAGTGCACCCTTACTTCCTTCTGTTAGGAGAAATGTTTTTTTCAAGCCCTAGCTAGTGGCCAAATAGGGCGGACTTTGATTGAATCTATCATTTCTCCTCCACGAATTAGTTAGCGTGGTAGCTATCATTTCTCCTCGAGGAACTAATTACAATCTATAGAGTCTTACATTAATGTGAAAGAAGCATCCATTAAAATCACCTCTCCCTCTCCCTTCAATCCCTCCCTCCCTCTCTCTCTCTCTCTCTCTCTCTCTCTCTCTCTCTCTCTCTCACACACACACACACACACACACACAAACATCAAAACGGGAGCAACATTTCCATCAAAAAATTAGAGGAGGAGTAGGAAGCATTGACATCGCTCAAATATGCTCAAATGTTTACACTTTGCAAATTAGATCCATAGGGTGCTTCGAGGGCCTCCAAAACAGCTTGAGGGTGTGCCTTGCCATGCAGCATGGACTTCATAAGGTGCAAAGTCGATGAGACTCCTCACCACTCCCCCAAATTCCTGTCTCGCAGCGCAAAGAGAGAGAGAGAGAGAGAGAGAGAGAGAGAGAGAGAGAGAGAGAGAGAGAGAGAGAGAGAGAGAGAGAGAGAGAGAGAGAGAGAGAGAGATAGAGAGAGAGGGATAGAGAGAAAAAAAGAGAGAGAGAGAGAGACAGAGAGAGAGAGAGAGAGAGAGAGAGAGAGAGAGAGAGAGAGAGAGATAAAGAGAAAGATAGATAGAGAGATAGAAATAGAGAGAGAGAGAGAGAGAGAGAGAGAGAGAGGGAGAGAGGAAAGAGTGTGTGTGTGTGTGTGAGAGAGAGAGAGAGAGAAAGAGAGAGATAAAGGGAGATGGGGGGGAGAGAGAGAGATAGAGAAAGAGAGAGATAAAGGGAGGGAGGGAGAGAGAGAGAGAGAGAGAGAGAGAGAGAGAGAGAGAGAGAGAGAGGCTCTCAGTAGGAGAGATCAACTTGGCTTATGTGCCAACGACAACCTTGCAGATATTTTCACAAAGTCATTCTCTCATGAGAAATTCAAAGATTTCCACAAATCTTTGGGCTTGCTCCCATTTGTGGAGTGATCCTCTCCTCAGGTCATGGCACTTCTCTTTACTATTCGTGTTAGCCCTCGTTCACCGCATCACTCATAGGGGGAGTTTGTTACCAAATACATGTGAACACACTAGGACCACCGGGATGTTTTTTCCCTCTTTAGAGGTTTTCTCCCATGTGCATTGTATATACGTCCATCACTCTAGGGCTATCAATCTTTCCATTCCACAGTAAGTAATATACTCTCTATTGTGTGCCTTGAGCTTCCTACATCTTCTTTAAGCTATGTGCGTTTCCCTGTAACCCTAATTCCAACATGATGACAACACATTGTGCTTGGAAATAAACAAAAATGAATTGCCAACGCTTGATTTTGGCTATGTTACATACTATGGCTACGAGGGGGTTGAGGTTTCTTAGCTGCATATAAGACCATATCACGATACGAAACCTTGGAAAAAGGAATTGCAAAAATTTCTTGGTGCTCGGTCATAAAATGACTCTATGTCTGGCTACACGAAAGTTGTGCAGGTTAAGAGAAGCTGCATTTGAATGATATGGCTCTTGAAAAAGCAACACTCCGTTGATGTCAAGGAAAATTGATTAGTCTTTGCAAACAGTTTGTAAAACAAATAAGTAGTTAGAAAATAGGATGACTTACATATTCTTTTACATTGGTTATTAAGGGAAAATCATGTCAATGTCTAGCAAAAGTGCATACTAGGTTTGACCGTTGTGGAGGTTGTCCACTTCCGTGTTGAGATCCTCGAGCTTTTTCTCACCACCACTCCCTTGTTCTTCTGCGGTCTGAGACTCTTGTGTCTCTAGTGTAGAGTGGTCCATAGCTAAGGATTTTTCTTCTACATGTTCTTCTCTACTTGTGGGTCAGGCATCATTGACTGTTGCTGATTTTTAGGCTCTACCAATGCAATAGTGGGAGTGGTATGCTCTGCTTGAGGGTTGGTGTGTTCTTCCTCAGCCCCTCCCTCTACATTATTTCTACATTAAGTTCTTAGTTTATAATTTCCCGTTTGCGAAGTTCATAGTTTTCACAGAGTTTGTAAGCACTCAAGAGCTCTAAAGATTCGTGGTTTATTTTGTGTACATTTGTAATTCATAATGGAAAGTCATTTCTAAGGGGGGCAGTCTCATGAAATTTGGTCCTCCACACTGTGTCGATGTTAAATATTTACGCGTTTTGAATATTTTGTTAAATTGAGTAATTAGGCAACTATTGTCAGATTAATTAACAAAGTTGAACAAGCTAAGGCTTAGCTCATGCTTTTAAATCACAAGAACTTAGGCCAAGATTTTTGGATGATATCTTGTATATTACGGAACAAAGCTTGCATGTCACCCATGTATTGTTTCGAGTGAATTATAATACTACTCAATCTAGCTGCACAGCTGTCACATCCACTAAATCCTATAATTTGTCGTTGATCAAAAGCTCCTTCCCTTTTGATAATTCATCAAAAATTATTTCCTTCGGTTAGGAGAAATGTTTTTGATCGAAGCTATCATTTCTCCTCCACGAATTAATTAGCGTGGCAGCTATCATTTCTCCTCCAAAAACTAATTACAATTTATACAATCTTATGTTAATGTGAACGAAGCATCCATTCGAATTGCCTCTCCCTCTCTCAAATGAAAAAATTAGAGGAGGAGTAGGAAGCATTGACATAGCTCAAATTATATGCTGAAATGTTTACACTTTACAAAGATCCATAGGGTGCAAGCTAATGTTGATTAAGGCTGGCAGGTCATGCCCCTTGCAGATGATCACGGACGGCGCACCTGCTCTGCGTGTAGCTTTTTTCGATGCTGAATAATTTTACTTGCACCCAAAGCACTAATTGGGCGCTTGTGGGATATCGATCGACATGCAGGTGGAGGTATAATGAGCACTTCGTCAGCCGCAGGGTCGTCAACAACGACATATACATAGAGCAAGAGGGCATGCAGTTGGTTCTGATGCAGGATATTCCTCGCAAGTATAATTAGTGACTGCGGCGGGCGGAAGCGGAAGGGCGGCCTTCCCCTTTGTCATGGCGATGATGGCTTGTTTCCAGGTGTGGAAGACATGCTTGGCCAGGGCCACCACGCAGCGCGCCACCACGCAGCGCGAGTCAGGGTATTTGCGCAGGCCATTGAGGACCTTGCCGATTTTTGTGGACTGCAAGAGGGTGAGCAGCTCCTGGCTTTTCAGCGGTGCTGCAACGGAGGGCAAAGCTGAGCGACAACCGCAACAGCCATGTCCTGGAGGGCCTGAGGGTGCGCCTTGGCATGCAGCATGGACCTCTTGAGGATCAACACAATGCGCTCTAGTCTTACCATATCCAGTATATTGGATTCCTTGAGAGCTGACGACATAATCTCCAAAGACCAGAATGTCACGGCAACGGCGTTGCACTAATTTGCTTGACGGGTTGTCTTTGCATCTGCGGCCCATTTCTTCACGTTTAATATATAGCCTCTTGAAAAATCACGCGCTCTAAGCGCCGAGCCATTGAAAAGAAAAAAACACGCGGCAATCTTCCCCTGCCTGGAACATTCCACCAGCGATTAAAAACTAGAGTGCTTCGTTAGCTGCATTTGTATTGAATTGAAGTGAGTCCGAGGATAAGAGAAAACAAAATTTTTGAATCTCGCTATGTACTAATGAAGTAATTAGAACCTAGAAGGAAAAAGCTATGAGAGAGAGAGAGAGAGAGAGAGAGAATGCTTTGTTTTCTATAAATCCTATGACCCGAAGTTAAACATGGTCTTGTGTTTACAACGCGATGATCTTGAATATTCTTGTGTAAGTGTGATTGTGTCATTTGAAGATTCAACAAGAGTATATATCCCTAAAAAAGAAAATGGAGAGAGAGAGAGCTTATACCTTTCACGCATGCAAGTTTGGCATGCAATGGTTCTTGATTAATTTGTGGATAGTAGTTTTTGCAGACTCCACCCAAAGCTGCTTCATATGGTGATCTCGTCATGAATCCAATATGCGTAGGTGCATACTGGTTTTGAGCACAGTAGGTGCATACTGGAGGCAGGGTGGGCTTTCCCTTCGTGTTTGGTTAAAACACCCCAGAGCTTTTTGCATCCGCTGAAAACAATCGAGAGCTTTCCATCTTGCTCTTGTCGCACGTATCCCGCAGTCAATGGACTCCAAGAGAGGCATTCGAGACTGGAAGCTCCTCAGGCACGTTTTGTGCTTTTTGAAGTGCACCACATTTAGCATACGTATCGACCAAGGCATTGCCAATCAAGACAATTTTTTGCAATAGCCCTTGACTAACAATATCAGAGTGAATTTTTAAGCCCATATTGGCATCTTGAGTATAGCCACGTGCCTTTAAGATGCATGCGTATGTGATTGTAGCTGGAGAGAGGCCTTCCCTTTGAGTCCGTTGAAAACAGCCGAGACCTTTCTGACCCTGCTCCTGTTGTGTGTGAGGCACTCGCTTTGCATCTGCTGAAAACACCCTAGAGCTTTCAGCCCATCTCTCATTGCGCACTTCCCACAATCAGTGCTGATATTTTAAACACGAAGCTCCTGAAGCAATTTGTTTGCTTTCTCAAGCACACAACATTAGGTATACATATCGACCAAGACAATGTCAAGCACGGCATATTTTTTGACAATGTAATTTTTGTGCCCATATCAGCATCCTACGTAGAGCGACATGCCTTCAAGATGCTTGTGTAGGTAAGTGGACTTCGAGAGTTCTGGCCCTGCTCTTATTGCGCAATCCCGCAATTAGTGCAGTCCTTGGAAGAGGTGACATTCCGGAAAGGAAGCTCCTCCTGCACTTTTTGTGCTTTCTCAAGTACACCACATTTGGCATACATATCAACCAAGACAGTTCCAAGCACGACATCTTTTTCAACAGCCTTTGACTAACAATATATTCCCACAATCAGTGCCTTACAAGAGGCGACATTCCGGACAGCGAGCTCCTCAAGCACTTTTTATACTTTCTCAATCGCACTATATTAGCCATGCGTATCGAGAAAGATAGTGCTTCCTTGCCACAAGATCTTCATCAACTACTAAAACTGATGTGAATTTTTGTGTTTTCCAAGCGCACCATATTTGGCATGCATATCGAGAAAGATAGTGCCAAGCACGACCGCTTTTTTCAACAGTCTTTGACTTACTGTGAAGTTTTTTCCCATATCAATGTCTTACGTGCAACCACATGCCTTCAAGATGCACGCATAGGTGATTGCATCTGGACAGAGGTCCTCGTTTTGCATCCGCTGGAAACAGCCTAGACCTTTCTTTCCCTGCTCTTGTTGTGTGTGCCCCGCAATCAGTTTTCACGCCGTTCCGAGTAGTAAGCTCCTCGAGCACCTGTCGAAAACAGCCCAGACCTTCCTTGCTGGGCATATCCTGCAATTTGTACGTTCCAAAAGACGACATTCCGCACCACATTTGGCATACATATCAACCTAAGCATTGCCAAACACAGAATTTTTTGCAATAGCCCCTGGCTAACAATATCAAAGTGAATTTTGAAGCCCATATCAACATCTTGCGTAGAGCCACATGCCTTCAAGATGCACGTGTAGGTGATTGCATCTAGACAAAGGCTCTTGCTTTGCATCCGTTGAAAATAGCCTAGAGGTTTCTGTCCCTGCTCCTATTGTGTATATCCCACAATCAGTTAACGTCATTTCGAATAGTAAGCTCCTCAAGCACCTGCTGAAAACAATCCAAAGCTTCCTGGCCTGGCCCTTGTTGGGCATATCCTGCAATCAGTGCGTTCCAAAAGACGACATCCCACAACACATTTGGCATACATATCGACCAGGGCATTGCCAAGCACAAACATTTTTTGCAACAGCCCCTGACTAATAATTTCAGAGTTAATTTTTAAGCTCATATCAGCATCTTGCGTATAGCCACAAGCATTAAAGATGCACGCTTATGTGATTGCATCTTGAGAGAGGCCCTCGCTTTGCATCCAGTGAAGACAGACAAGAGCTTTCTGGCCGTGCTCTTCTTGCGTACATCCCACAATCAATGCTGAAATTCCAGATAGGAAGCTCCTCAAGCAATTTTTGTGCTCTATCAAGCGCACCACATTTGGCATACATATCAACCAAGAGAGTGCCCACATAGCTGATAAACGTTAAAAAAGAGGACAATCACATGGACACTCGCTCTGCTCTCGTTGTGCACATTCCGGAATCATTGCATTCATTGGAAGTGGTGGCATTTTAGACAGGGAGCTCCTCAAGCACTGTTTGTGCTTTCTCAAGTGCATCACATTTGACATACATATTGACCAAGGCAGTAATAAGAACAACATCTTTTTTCAAGAGTCTTCGACTAATTGTGAAGTTTTCTGTCAGCATCATGAGTAGAGCCACATGCCTTCAAGAGGCAGAGAGGCCCTCGATTCACATCTCTTGAAAATAGCCTGGAGCTTTCTAGCCCTGTGCTCAATGAGCACATCCTGCAAACAATGCATTCCAAGAGGTGACGTTCTAGATAGGAAGCTCCTCAAGAACTTTTTTTGCTTTCTCAAGCGCACCACATTTGACATACATATCGACCAAGATAGTGCCAAGTACGACTTCTATTTTCCCTTCAAGATGCATGCGTAGAGCCACATGCCTTCAGCATCCTGCATAGGTGATTGCATCTAGAGAGAGACCCTCGCTTTGCATCTGCTGAGTGGCACACATATTGACAAAGACAAAGCCAAGCACGGATTCTTTTTTCAAGAGTCTCTGAATAACAATATAATTGTGAATTTCTATGCCTATATCAGCAGCTTGTGTAGAACCTGCCTTCAAGATGCATGTGTAGAGCCACATGCCTTCACCATGCTGCATAGGTGAGTGCAGCTTGAGAACAAAACCTTAAAGTTTTTAATGGAAATTGTTGCGTGTGCAATTCGGCTTTTGTTTTCTCTGCCTTTAGGACAACTTTCTACAATCAGTGCATTCCAAGAGTCCACGCTCTGCGTGAAAAGCAAGGCGTCGATAAAAAAAGATGCATGCGTAGGTGATTGCATCTAAGAGAGCCCTTCGCTTCGCTATGTGCTGCTGCTCTAAAATCACTGCATGAAAGCAAGGCGTTGATAAAAAAGATGAGCAAAGGAACAGTCATGTGCCACGTGGGAGGACGAGAAGCCAGGTTTTTGAATGGGACAGCTACGCTAACGAAGTAACAAGGGAAAATGACCAAAATACCCCTCTAATTTGTGGAAATTCTCAAAATATCCCTCAAATTTTCTCGCAAAAGAAAGGCAAGTATTTCTAAAAATAATGAAGCAATTCATCTTCAAAGCCTACATAATCAACTCAAATTTTGGATTTAGCATCTTATATTGATGAGCAATGAGTCTTCTTATGAAAAGCTACAAATTTTTGAATCTTTGGAGAAATTTAATTTCACAACCAGGGGTATTTTGGTAATTTGAAAAATTTGAAGGGAATTGTGAGAATTTATGAAAAAATATTGGGGGTATTTTGGGAATTTCCACAAATTAGAGGGGTGTTTTGGGAATTTTCCCAAAAAACAAATTAGGGTCAATCTGAAGATTAGCACAATGGAACTGGTCATTTTTGACCATGAGATCAAAATGGGGCTTTAACGAGATCCCTATACAACAGAACCTTTGATGTGCCTCAAATTGTAAGAAACTAGGCAACTAGGCTCCCTTGGATCCTCCTCCCAGCCTCCCTTTATAGGTGGGCTCCTAGCCCCTTGCCTTAGACGGATCCCCTGTCCACACTGCCTAGCCCGGCCCTTGGCAGTAGTCCTTGCCTAGCCTAGTTCTTAGGGTACAGGACCCGTGTCCTGACATTACTTCCCCCTTAAGAAGAGTTTTTGTCCTCGAAAACACAAGTAGTAACATCTTCTTAAGAATACTGGTGTTCTCTTTATTGACGTCCCATAAGTGAGCCAGTTGTCTGTATGACCGATAATTGGTGCAGTGAGGAGGTTCAATGAAACCAAGATGAATATCCTGATTTTCAACATTGTTGTCCGTTTGCAACCACTTGGGTCTAAATGGTAACTCCATTTATAACTTACTTGAGTGTTGTAAAGGAGTAACCACAACTAAGAGTCACTTGGGTTTAAATGGTAACTCCATTTATAACTCACTTGAGTACTGTAAAGGAGGAACCACAACTAAGAGTTGTCCAAAGGCATAACCAGTTTTCAGATCTTCTGAAGGTGCTGAAATAATGCAAGGAAACCTTGGCGTAACTTTCCATGCAGTTGTGAGCCAGATTTCCTACTCGCTTAAGTATCTTGAATAGTCTGTTATATGTTCATCCCTAATGAAGGTTACTTGCCAACATGCTTTGTCAGCACACCTGGTAAGTCCTTGACGTATGAAAGTATTGACACAATCTCCAACCCCACCACAAGAGGTGTTCAAAGTCGAAAATCGTGCTTAAGCAAATTCTAGAATAGGGAGAAAATCATCTATTTAGAAATGCATTTTGTTAACGTATGCTCTTAGCAGATCCTTTAGCACAAGATTACTCTTTGTAATCTTCCTATCCCCTTGGATAACTGACAGTACTGAGGTGTGTTTTCCTCACGGTTTACAGACAGTCGTCCCAGATGACTGGTAAACAGAGAATCGCAGTAGTGTACAACCATCATGGTTAACTTGAGAAAATCTACAAACGCCAAAACCGAGCCATGACCTCTATTGGTGATTAGTAGACCAAAAAGTTATCTCATACAGATAGTGCACATAGAGTGCAAAATGCTTCATAAGAAGCAATCTTAGGAATATGCATGCCGTTCCAAAGTAGCCTTTGCTAAACACTAAGGCCCATAACACCTAGTGTGCATGCCTTTAGCAAAAACTAACCCAAACCTGTATATCCATAATGATCTTTGCCAATACTTATGGCAATTGTGATGCGCCTAGCACGCATTAAAAGGAATGTAAATAGTTCTGAAAATAAACTAAATACTTTTAGTTGCAATCTTTTGCAAGCCTTGCTGAAACGTCTGAATCACAATAAAAGGTGAAACATTGATCACTTCTAGGTACAGACAATGAAACTTTTTCATTAACAACTTATAGCCTTGCTATATGTATAAACAACCATCTGTAATTTTGTTAAGCAGTACCTGTACCTTAACAAGTCATTCTAAGTAGCCGACAATTTCTGGCCACGAAATTGCTCCTGATACGTCCTGCTAAAAATGGTCTAGAAAACAGATGTGACCAGCACCTAGGGACTTTGTCGTGACACATAATTGAAATAATGGCACCAGTGTCAGTTCAGAGACTCATGTTCTCCACATGTGGAATATGTCTCGTATAAGGATGTGTGAAAAGTAACATCCTTCAAGTACAAGACGTACTTGTGTGTGGAGATAACTATAGACACTCTATGACGGGAGTGAGAGGGACCCTCATTCATTGCTCCACACTGGCTAAACCGAACTCCTTGAGTTCCTAGACCATGTTGTATCCCATGTGACAACATGTGCCAAATCGAACCCTACAAGTAGGTTCGTGACAGAATAAGGTAGAAAGGTAGATTGGAACCTTGGCTTAAAATACTTTGTGCCGACATGCCCTTGGCATGGCTCTGTAGCATTCAAGCGTACTTACCCGTATTCAAACGGAGAGGAGCACATCTCCTACCTGGAAAAATAAGCAGCATTGCACTGGGAAATGTGGGTGTTGCCTGCACAATCCAACCCCTTTGGTTAAAATCTACTTAGTCCAACCCTTTGGTAAGACCCTGTGTAGAAACTGTTCAACTAGCAAGTAACAATAACCAACATAGTTAACCGTGTAGGTTGATTGGAATCAACTTGAAAAGTGTGTTTGTCTGCTACCGCTTGGTAGATTGCGGAATTCTTTCCTTGAAAGTATAAATGGGAGAGATCAACGGTGATCCTCAATGCAGATCAAACTATGATCCTTAATGCCTATGGGGTGATGTAGCAATTACTCGCTGGGTCTTACCCCAAAATGGTATGTCCATAGATACTTCGTAATGCTATAGAGAGAGCAGGAGACGCACACAAGTGAACTACCGATCCCTTACAACCATGTTGTCACCCCTGATTGCTGCGTCTATACTCCGTGGTAGAGATCAGCTTATGTAAGTGTAAGAGTGTCAAAAACTCAATTGCACTGGAACAAGAGTGCCAAAAACCCGAATCCTCCGAAATAACAAGACTCTTGCTTGTCCATTAACGTCAATAGGTTCGATGTGTACTCCACTAGGCAAATCTGTTCGATCCTAAGAACAATCACCCAAGGAATGTCAATAGTTGGGTCATACCCAAAATCTGACAATGGCTCTTAGCCAGCCTGTATGTGGCTCCTAGCTCTTACGGCAATTAGTGTTCAATCGATAAACTGATGAAAACTAATGTGAATGGCACCTTGCCCAATTTGTAGCTAATAATTGTAGAGCATCGTGGCTTAGTAGAAAACATGAAACAAACTTTGTAGAAAATTTTCATGTTGTACCTTAGAAAAAGAGGTGAAGAACGAACAGAAGAACATGCTAGGCTGAGGGACTTTCCTTAAATGTCTAGTTTGTGTGTGCCTAGAACGTGTGCACTTAGACATCTTATGCCTGACTGGTAGCTTATCCTATAAGCATGCAACCATCTGACTGTATGATGCTCGCATTGCAAGAGGGAACACAAGTCAGATCTTGACTGTCTACCGTATATGGGTTGTGAATCCAGTTGAAGTTTTGAGGTTGTTTTGTGTGCTTGGATAGCAACCGAAAATTATGGGAAACAATGCATAACTAATAGTGTCCTTGATAGAGTGAGTTGTAAGAGCGTACTGTATACCATCTGGGTAGGATGCCTTGCATACAAAAACGAAAGCCCGTGGCTACCGTGATAACCGTTGAAGTCAACATCCTAAGTGCCTTGCACCGGTTAGACTGGTAAGGATTCGATGAGATGATATCCTGAATAATGTAGGTGCCCCAAACTTGGGTACTGTCCAAAGTAAATGCAAAGCGTGAGTTGTAGGACACGTGTATCATATACACCCTAATTCAGTGATCTTGCATGCATCTCATAATGTTTTCAACAGATCATATAAGCCGAGATGATGTGACTGGTCGTACCAAAAATGACTGTGGCACAAAACAATTGGGGTTTAACAGTACCTAACTCAAAAAAACGTACAATACGCTAAAAATTCCATATTGAAGTATGAGAAAATGGCTACGCATACATATTCAAAAAGCCATATAACTATTGTGCCATGCACCAAAACTGGAGTTTATGTCAAAGCACAAATTCATGCATCATGCTGAAGTTTTCTGACATGTGGGCAATGCTTTTTTTTATGTGTTCCTAAGCAAATAAAGCATAATTTTTGACTTTTTGCACGTTGAAATTTGGATGGTGATAGGTGCTTCTTGACGAAGTTGGTCATGCCCCGATGTGTTCCGACAACCGAAGTATTGTGGACATGTTGGACCTTTTTGGTCATAACTGGTAAATTGGTAACCCCCTGGGTTGCTGGCAAGAGGAGAGCTGATCCTGGTAGAATTCTGTAAATTAATTGTGTAAGATTTTCTACTTGTGTAACCAAGATTTACACCCTGATAGCGAGCTTGCGAAATCGGGCATCAAAAGTTTTCCAGTCCTGTCAAGTGACAAACTCCCTTGCATCTGGCAATTGACTGTCATCCTCTAGAATATCCAACACGCTCTGTGGAGGAGGGGTTGACAAACGAGGGGACAGAGATGGATCACCTGGGTTTGCACCATCCATCCTTGTTGCCATGAGGGTACTCTCCGTGAGAGTATCCGGCCCCATGACATCCACAAGTGGAGCCCATTCGATATATTCAAAGTCAAACATGTGTTGATCATCAATTTCCACACTCATGGAAAATCTGTGTTGTGCAGACAAAAGGGAAAACAATAACTTATTGGTCTTCATAAGCACGCCGCTGTTGAATCCAACCAAGATAAGCTTGAAAATAATGAGGAAATATGTGAATCAAGCTACAGACGCGTGGTATGTGGTTTGCATCGTATGCAATCGCCAAATAGGTAGAAAATTGGCCAATTGATGGCTTGTCGTAACTTAAAAAAACTGTGTGCCGCAAGGTCGAACTGCTGGATTGACTGTAAATCCAAAAATTTACTGTGATGATGCCCACCGTATCGAAGAGGAGAGCCGTAGAGCAACGGGTTCCGTGAACCGTATAAGTCCCTTGGTGGGAAGACTTGTGGGAAGGGCCGCTAAGAGTGGCCAAGGATCAATTCAATGGCCCAAGGCCCTTTTAAATGTGAATCTTCAAGTGTTTCAAGCGCAGGCAGCGAGCAGGCTTCAACGACGACGATGATGATGACTTGGTGGCTTGCACAGGCCGGCTATGGCCGCGACCTCGTATATCTTCCCCCTCCTCCAAGGGGCGCTCCCTTCAAGCTTAACTCCCCCTGATTTCATGCACCACACAGTGGTTTCCAAAACGGGAAGAACTGCCCGATTTGGCAAGGAGTCCGGCTAAGATTGGAAAAGGGCTTAAAAAGCAGCGGTTTTCACAAAAGGGGCATGCTTTTAGGGGCCAAAGATGACCACGCCTAGAGAGAGGGTGGAAGAGAGTCCCAAGCTATGATACCAGTGTAAGAAACTAGGCAACTAGGCTCCCTTGTATCCTCCTCCCAACCTCCCTTTATAGGTGGGCTCCTAGCCCCTTGCACTATACGGATCCCCTGTCCACACTGCCTAGCCCGGCCCTTGGCCGTAGTCCTTGCCTAGCCTAGTTCTTAGGGTACAGGACCCATGTCCTGACACAAATGTCTTCTCAAATTTTGAGCCATTGGAGGGCTCCCCTTAAGACCTTCACATTTCAAGGTTTCTTTTATATCATGGACGGCCCTTGGATTTTTCAAGGAGAACACCATTAACTATGAACAATACTAGAGATTACTTGCATTGGTGGGCGCTAAGCAATGCTAGCATACTATGCTACCTACTATAGCTTGTTAAAAGCCGCTTCTCAAATCTAGAGGGGACTTAAAGCACCCCTAGCAAAACTACAAGAAAGTCTTCCAATGATAGCAGATAGAAAAGACTCGAAGGACTATGGGGCTGCATCTAATGATGAAAAGATCCATCTAAATGCACCCTTCGGGGGCCTATGGGGGAACCCTCATAGCCTCACCCAATCATACCAATATCGTATCCGTCAAGGTTAGTAGTCATGGGGTTCCAAATCTCAGTCGCCCTGCCAAAGTTGGGATCTGCAATCGATGGATGGAGGAAAAAAAACATGTAAAATGTTAACCCCATGCACACCTTTGATTTCTCTCCAACTCAGCACATTGCCAGCCCACGATTTAGCCTATGTCTCTTGCCAAGTTAGTAGCCATAATCTCGAAGATGTAGTGCAATCACTTCCTAGCATGTCATTTGCTTGAATTTTAGTTCACCTCAGCATTGGGCAAATGTGCATGCATTTGATCCTCCATTGTCTATTATGTATGTCACATTTGCTACAGCCTAATGGCACAATACACACACACCCTAATTTGTGATCAGAATGGTATCGACTAGCTAGGGTGGATGAAAGATAAACATCGCACACAAAAGTGATCCGTGTGTGTTGGCTAGATTATTACTCAGGCAAAATAGGTTCCAAGATCAATTAGCTTGGACTCATAAACACGGCCTTGAGTATTTTCTAAGCCATCACAAGCTCACCATAAACAAGGGAGTTGTAATGCACAATAGACTTATGTTTATTCATTCATGAAATGAGCTTTAAGTAGCTCTACAGCCTTGCACCAGATCATGTGGGATAATCCCACTCTTCTCTCCTTGACTCACACTTTAGGACAAATCTCCCACTTTATAATCCTCTCTTAGCCAATGTCTACCTCTTTACACGAGCACACGTTCCCCTTAGGTGATGATAGAAAATTTATTTGTAAATTATTTTTCTTAGCTACAAAATTTTAGGGTTCATTGCAAGCGAGAGAGAGAGAGAGAGAGAGAGAGAGAGAGAGAGAGAGAGAGAGAGAGAGAGAGAGAGAGAGAGAGAGAGAGAGAGAGAGAGAGAAATCCCTTTTTGTGAAGCTCCTCTTCACAAATGGAATAAAGCCCTTGATGGTGGGGAATCCTTGCTTGATTATTCCCTTTTGAAAGCCTTGGTAGCTTTGATGTTTGGAGGACTCAACAATAGTGCTAGTGGGATGTCCCCTTATGGAGAGCTTGAGAGCCCTTATGTGGTTGAGCCTTTGAAGGAATGGAGTGACGGGTTGAGCTCATGAGAACTGTCTCTTCCAAGGGCTTGATGATTATATATATATATATATATATATATAAGTGGGAGCAATTGAAAAAATCTCTCTCTCTCTCTCTCTCTCTCTCTCTCTCCTCTTCCTTGAATCTCATTTTAATTTTCTAGAAACTATATTACCATTTTCCAAAGTCCAACTATCACATCCAACAACTTCTCCACAAACAAACTACTTGGCCCTTTCAAGGAACACAAGAATCTGAGTAGTATATAGTTGTATCACTCTAGCCATTAGTGGAGAGCATTGGAGCTTCTTTTAAAAATCACGCTCCCACATCAACCAAATATCACCTCCAATGGCACTACAACCAATACAATATTTCCTCCTTTGTAAAAGACAAAGCAATAGTGGGTTCCTTGAAAGTGCACCAGGAGACATATGACTTCTAAATCAAAATGTGACTACATAGCCTTTGCATTGTCATTTATATAGAGCACACCCAATGATTCATGACTCTCCTTCAACAACACAATCATGTATATTGAGTGTTAGATATCTTCTCAAGACAGCTACAAGAACTCCAAAGTCCAAAAACTATGATTCCAATGACACATCAATGGTTTTGATGCATAATTAAGCTAAGCAGTCAAACTAGAAAATAGGGATAATTGAGGATTCATCCAAAAACATTTTCAATAACCACATCGAGCTGCATACATCCAATATGCTAATTCTCAAGAATCACCTTGCAAAACTTGACGACACAATACAGTGTCCCCAACCAAGGGGTATATATGCTCACATTGAAGAATACTAAAGGCCTCTAACACCTCAAAAACACTATACCGTTGAGCTTAGCAAAAAGTACTTCCAATGTTTTAAATTTGTCTTTGGGGCTTGCAAAGACCATTACACAGTTTTCTTTGATCAAAACTCCTTATTCCTTTCTGCATGCATTTCCTCATGTATTCCATATCATCTTGTATATGCACAAACAACCCTTTCTAAGGTAATCATGCTATACAAGGTCTGTACCTTTACGCGTTTGACATAAACCATCAAACCACTTCACAATCCATGCCAGAATCATGAACCATAATCACTCCACCCTACTATGGGTGATGAACATCCATATTTTTAAACCACTTTAGTACATAACATGGCTATAAAACTTTTGGTAGCATAATCCTTTTTAAGGCAATCAAGCTATACAAGGTCTCTACCCTTACACACCTCACAATCCACTCAAAAAAAAAACTACTTCACAACCCACTCAAAAATTATAAACTATATTCCACATCTCATCACTCCACCCTACTCTGAGTGATTTACATGCATCTTGCAAAACCACTTTAGTACATGATAACATGGCTGCAAAAACTTTGTTAGCACAACCATAAACTAAAACCAAAATCCAAGAGCCACATTGGTTTCTACCACCAAAACTAGAAGGGATCTAGAGTCTTTGACCATAAACCATATTCCTCACTCAATTGACTCCCACACTTAGAGTTTTGACTTTAAGTGATGCAGTCAAACCTAGCCTACACACATGACTCTTAAAGGACGAGCTTCTATGTGTAAAAATAATTCCAAACAATGACTAAATATAATCTCAAAATACCATTTTGAAATTGTTTAACCATGCTGCACCTCACCCCCCTTGCACATATAGCTAAATTTGACCTAGAAGACTAGAAAGCAGTACACACATGCACACAAGAAATCCACATCCTTCTTTGAGGTTCCATACAACATAAAATATCACTACAACAATTAGATCACAATGAAAAATAGCTCCACCACTTTGATGAACCATATGCCCCTCCTTTGTCATATTATAATACAAAGCATCCAAGTTGCCCTTGACCATGCATGGAGGAGGATTATTGGTGAATAAAGAAATATATACATGGTGGGACTAGTGTATGGACTATTCATGGACTTTAGCTCAATGAGGACATGGTGTTAGAATAATGAGTAAAAATAATACTAAAAATATGGAGGATTTATGGATATGGAAAGATATTGGAATCATATGATATGGTCTCTCCTTGAATTATTTTGGGTGAAAGAGGAAAAGGTATGCAAGTAAATAATATAATAAACGTGACCAATGAGTAGAAATCAATTTTTTGTTTTCACGAGGGTGAGGGTGAAAATGTGGGAGTGATTTTTATAAAGAAAAAATATGAGGATAGAGTATGTACATATTGGCAAAAAATATAATTATGGTGTAAGAGGATGAAAGAAGGTGTATATAGGTGTAATAAAACACACACCTAAGTAGAAATATTTAAATAAAATACCAAAATAATTATAAAAATACCTATATTTAGGCCATATATACAATGAAATATTTACACACAAAGAGGCCATAATATACTTTTATTTTTTTGATTTTATTTATTTTGTTGATTCAACTAGCCCAGTGACTAGCTAGCTGAGGATTTTAAGAAGATATGGGAAAAGCCCCCTAACTCACACACGCCTATGTACAGTGAAATGGTAGGGATAACCAAAATGTTTGAGTGATTTGATAGGGTAAGGTAACTTACTATAATAATTATGGAAAGCCGAAAAACGGCTATCATTAGCCCGCCCTTTAGATAATGGTACATTCATGTACCATTTATCCGATCATACAACATGTAGATTGTGTAACGTCTGTCTTTGTCTGCTCTCATCTTTGAAGAACCTTTGTTGTATGATTAAAAAACCTTGTGCGATATGAAAGGTTCTCAGAGCCAATAGCAGGATGAAATGAAGTGACCGAGTAAACCTCCTCCATCGAGAAAGTTTCCATAAGCACCCCCCAGGATCAAAGATCTTGAAATATCTTTCCCAAAGCGAGATGTATGGTATGGAATCACTTACTGATTTTGATTGAAGAAACTTGTAGATTTTACTGTTGTCCATCATTGTATCTATCACTATGAATGTGATATAAAAGATTGGTTGCTCTTCCTCCTGTATAAAGTTGGTGTATCTGCTACGATCTTCAAGAGCTTGTATGAGCGAATTCATGAACTTACAACTCATAAAATTCATTCAACCTCGGTAGGCTCACCAAGTCAAAAATTATATGGCCTTCATGATTTAGGAAAGCTTGATCCATGCTTCCAGATGCTATTGGAAGGTATTGCAAATAGTTTACCACATAGGTAGATAACAGAGGAAGGTTTCTATTGCCTCCAACACATTGGAAGAGAATAGATTTTGGTACTGATTGATGAAATATCCACATGTAGCAATCAACAAGTTTTTCATCTATGATGAAGACCAGAAGCATCACAATGTGCGACCTCCATACACCAAAGAACCAAATGAAGAAGGTTTGGAAACATCCGTTCATCACCAAGTATTCATGTCCTCTTCCACTTAAGAAGGTATGGTGTCCCCGATGAAAGGTATATGTGAAGAGAGGAGAAGTTGACCTTGAAGAGGTGAAACCCAATATGAAGATGATTGGGGCTTCAAAAGCTTGGATTTCCTTGCTAAGAGATTGTCCCATGAATAAAGAGCCACCCACTAAAACACCATTCGAGAGAATGATACCCTTCTGATAGTTTCCTTTTATGATTTTATCTTTTACTAGTCTCCCATGTTCTTCATCCCCTTCTAAGCCCCCCCTTTGGCAAGGTTGTAACTCCTCACATTGTACCACCTCAAAGGTTGATGGAATACTGTTTGATTTTGTGAAACATTTGGCTTCTTGCATGATAGGTTCCTCTATGCTTAACATACATGGGTCATACCAATGCTTTTCAACATCCTCAAACACTTCTTCAAGATTATCCTCACCTGGATTCAACTCACACTCTTCTACTTTGTTTTGGAGTTGGCATTCCATGTACACAATCATCTCTTTATGATCAATGTGGTCTATGATCTCTCCACCTATGATTTTATATTCTTCTTCACTCTCTTCTTTTAGACAAATTACACTCTCTGAACATTCCATAAGATCATGGTTACCTTCAAGGTCTTCATTCTCCTTAGAGTCATGTTGCACAAAAGCTTCGTCTGCTCGGACTAGAAATTGACCCTCCGCCAAAGGGTTGGATATATCCATTATTGAATCATCAATGTCATTTGAGATATCTTGTGTCGATTTTTGCATGCTTGTGATAAAGGTAGAAGAAAGAGATTCCACATTTGAATCTTGGCCACACACTTTAGCACTTGAATAATCAGTTGGCATGTAAGTAACTTCTTCAACATTTGTCGGAGTAGAAGGAGACAAGTATGGCAAAGGAGATGACTCCTTGATAGAAACACTTTCATGATGGTTGGATCTTCCAACATGATGGAAACCATTTTTGATGTAGAAGTACTTGTGAAGCTTCCTTCGGGCAATAGTGACCGCTTCTTCAAAGGTAGAGGGTCCACTCCAAGTAACCTTAGTCTTTAGGAAAGGAGACAAACCAGAAATAAATTGCTCCATTTTTACATAATCTGGAAATGTAGAACTAAATCCACATCCTCCCCATTGACGAGAAAAAAAATCCTCATAAGCATAGTAGTCTTCACCATGTGTTGAAGTCTCCCTAATGAAGCCCATGCTGTCTCTCTTGTTGGAATTTTAGAGAATCTGGTCTTCAAAGCTTTGGAAATTTGGGTATACCCATCTTCAATATGAGAAGACATACTCCAAAACCATTGTTCAGCGTTGCCCCTAAGGCATAGCAATAGAAAATCCCCTTTTTCAATGTCATCCCTTTTACCAAGGATACGACAAACCATTCTAAAATCAGCAAGAAAATCATCAACATCTTCTTCTAGATTTCCGAAGAAGATTGGGATATCATCAAAGGTATAGCGTGTCATAGTCTCTCAATGCTAGAACCACACAAAGATTAGTTCCAAACAATCATTTTCTCTCATGACATCAACTAACTACACAAGGTTTTGAAAGGTCTTTCAACATGAATTTTAGATTCTGATGTGAAAATGTTTTTTTCCTTTCTTATGTTATGCTAATCCAAACCATATTCTAGATCAATTTTTGTTGCCTTGAAATTAAACTCGGTCATACAAGTTTTCATGATTCATATAATCTACTTGATTATGCTAAAATTCAAGCATTCATGCAATACAACAACAATAAGCACAAAGTCAGTCCTCAGTGGGGGCACCAAAATTGAGGCGGTCCGGGGTGGGCAACAAGAAGAGAAACCTCTAGAAACCCTTCAAGGCTCCCGTGCTGCTCAATGGGGCTGGGGCACAACACAACACAAACCAAAACAACAAATCCACAGCCAAATCCCAACTACACAAGGGGTTCCACCTAGTTTAAGAGCGAACTAGGACGCAAAAGAGGAGAATCGTTAGAGCAACCCACAAACAAGCAAGGAATTTACACTAACCCTAACACCAATGGAACACTCTCACACACTAAAACACGAGAGAGAGAGAGAGCGAGATGGTGTACAACTTAGCTTCAACTTTATATTTTGCACAAAAAGGAACTTAGAGCTTGCGGAATCAAGTGACAAGATTTGGTTATAGCATCACTAGCACATTGTCTTAGGGTTTTGGGAGCCCTCTCACCATCCACCCTCTTACAATGGTAGCCAAACAATAGCCAATGAATCACAAGCAACAAAACAACAACCTTCAATGAAATAAGTCACCTTATGAAGCTGAATGAGTTTGCCAAGCCAAATTGGAGGAGAAGCGTGAGCCTTTGGACATGAATTGCACCCAAAACTTCCAATTCATTGATGTTGGGGTAGATACAACAATGGTAGGAAGAATGTCTTCTACTCGCACTCACTCAAACTAGCTCAAGCTTTTCTATGCACCAAGGTGATGGTGTATAGAAAGCTTACTCTCTCTTTACAACCAAGATAGAACTGGCGTGTGGTACGCTCAATCTACTGTGCAATGGTATAGTGATGTCTTTTACAAGGAATAATGGGTTCTATTTATAGGTTTTAGAAGCCTTGATTAGGATTAAGCCTAATCAATTTTATTAGGAAAGATCAAGGATTATGAATTTTTATGAATTTCAAATGAGAATGGGGTCTCTCTTTTCTCTTGAGTCACATGGATGTGGGCTCAAGTAAGAGAATTATTGATGTGGTGAAAGGAGAGACACTTCCATGGGAGTGAGTGAATTTGGTTTACTTGTGCGGTTGCCTACTCCATATGTTGATAGTGTGGGTGCATTTTTACAAGAGAAGTTAGTTGTTAGTGGTAATAATCACTAGAATTGTTAGTGATACATTTACAATGGGTAGGATGAGTTGATTTGATGAAGGAAGAGGGGTGAATTAAAAGAGAATCATTGAGATGGTGAAGCTTTGAAGAAGCTTGAACTCACCCTTGTGTAGATTGTGAAAAAAATGACCGCTGGTCTTCTTCTTCTTCTGCGCTTCTCTACGCCGCCGCCACGGTTGAACACCACGTTGAAAAGAGGATTTGTTGATGAAAAATCCTCAATTTGTAGAAGTTATCATGGTTAAGATGCTGAATTTTAGATATTTTTAGGAGAGGTAAATGAAATTGTAACATAGAAGCAATAGAGAGAGACATGGAGAGGGTGTATGTATGTAGACATTCATAAAAGAACTATAGGGATGAGAGAGAAGGGTAATGGTGAAGAGGGTGGGAGAAGCCATGGAAATTGCAGGTTTGAGTGAGGGAAGGATAGGGAGGGATGTGTAAGAGTGAGTAGGTGTGTGGAAGGGTGAGAGACGACTAAGGGCTACTTGTGAGAAAAGTGGGCAGACTGGGGTCCATTGAAAAAATCCTAGCTCACCTCTGGTAGCTCCAAAAATCATGCAAAAATTTCAGGTGATTGTTCAAAACGTGGGCTACATTTTCTCTTTTGACTACCGCTCCAAATTCGAAGTGGAGATAGGTGCCAAAATCCTCACCAAAAAGCCTGTTTTTATGCCTGCAAAAGTCTTTTAGTGGCCCCCTCCTTTGTTGAATTTGTACAATGCATCCAAGAGTGAGCCCCTCCTTTGTCATATTATAATACAAAGCATCCAAGTTGCCCTTGACCATGCATGGAGGAGGATTATTGGTGAATAAAGAAATATATACATGGTGGGACTAGTGTATGGACTATTCATGGACTTTAGCTCAATGAGCACATGGTGTTAGAATAATGAGTAAAAATAATACTAAAAATATGGAGGATTTATGGATATGGAAAGATATTGGAATCATATGATATGGTCTCTCCTTGAATTATTTTGGGTGAAAGAGGAAAAGGTATGCAAGTAAATAATATAATAAACGTGACCAATGAGTAGAAATCAATTTTTTGTTTTCACGAGGGTGAGGGTGAAAATGTGGGAGTGATTTTTATAAAGAAAAAATATGAGGATAGAGTATGTACATATTGGCAAAAAATATAATTATGGTGTAAGAGGATGAAAGAAGGTGTATATAGGTGTAATAAAACACACACCTAAGTAGAAATATTTAAATAAAATACCAAAATAATTATAAAAATACCTATATTTAGGCCATATATACAATGAAATATTTACACACAAAGAGGCCATAATATACTTTTATTTTTTTGATTTTATTTATTTTGTTGATTCAACTAGCCCAGTGACTAGCTAGCTGAGGATTTTAAGAAGATATGGGAAAAGCCCCCTAACTCACACACGCCTATGTACAGTGAAATGGTAGGGATAACCAAAATGTTTGAGTGATTTGATAGGGTAAGGTAACTTACTATAATAATTATGGAAAGCCGAAAAACGGCTATCATTAGCCCGCCCTTTAGATAATGGTACATTCATGTACCATTTATCCGATCATACAACATGTAGATTGTGTAACGTCTGTCTTTGTCTGCTCTCATCTTTGAAGAACCTTTGTTGTATGATTAAAAAACCTTGTGCGATATGAAAGGTTCTCAGAGCCAATAGCAGGATGAAATGAAGTGACCGAGTAAACCTCCTCCATCGAGAAAGTTTCCATAAGCACCCCCCAGGATCAAAGATCTTGAAATATCTTTCCCAAAGCGAGATGTATGGTATGGAATCACTTACTGATTTTGATTGAAGAAACTTGTAGATTTTACTGTTGTCCATCATTGTATCTATCACTATGAATGTGATATAAAAGATTGGTTGCTCTTCCTCCTGTATAAAGTTGGTGTATCTGCTACGATCTTCAAGAGCTTGTATGAGCGAATTCATGAACTTACAACTCATAAAATTCATTCAACCTCGGTAGGCTCACCAAGTCAAAAATTATATGGCCGTCATGATTTAGGAAAGCTTGATCCATGCTTCCAGATGCTATTGGAAGGTATTGCAAATAGTTTACCACATAGGTAGATAACAGAGGAAGGTTTCTATTGCCTCCAACACATTGGAAGAGAATAGATTTTGGTACTGATTGATGAAATATCCACATGTAGCAATCAACAAGTTTTTCATCTATGATGAAGACCAGAAGCATCACAATGTGCGACCTCCATACACCAAAGAACCAAATGAAGAAGGTTTGGAAACATCCGTTCATCACCAAGTATTCATGTCCTCTTCCACTTAAGAAGGTATGGTGTCCCCGATGAAAGGTATATGTGAAGAGAGGAGAAGTTGACCTTGAAGAGGTGAAACCCAATATGAAGATGATTGGGGCTTCAAAAGCTTGGATTTCCTTGCTAAGAGATTGTCCCATGAATAAAGAGCCACCCACTAAAACACCATTCGAGAGAATGATACCCTTCTGATAGTTTCCTTTTATGATTTTATCTTTTACTAGTCTCCCATGTTCTTCATCCCCTTCTAAGCCCCCCCTTTGGCAAGGTTGTAACTCCTCACATTGTACCACCTCAAAGGTTGATGGAATACTGTTTGATTTTGTGAAACATTTGGCTTCTTGCATGATAGGTTCCTCTATGATTAACATACATGGGTCATACCAATGCTTTTCAACATCCTCAAACACTTCTTCAAGATTATCCTCACCTGGATTCAACTCACACTCTTCTACTTTGTTTTGGAGTTGGCATTCCATGTACACAATCATCTCTTTATGATCAATGTGGTCTATGATCTCTCCACCTATGATTTTATATTCTTCTTCACTCTCTTCTTTTAGACAAGATACACTCTCTGAACATTCCATAAGATCATGGTTACCTTCAAGGTCTTCATTCTCCTTAGAGTCATGTTGCACAAAAGCTTCGTCTGCTCGGACTAGAAATTGACCCTCCGCCAAAGGGTTGGATATATCCATTATTGAATCATCAATGTCATTTGAGATATCTTGTGTCGATTTTTGCATGCTTGTGATAAAGGTAGAAGAAAGAGATTCCACATTTGAATCTTGGCCACACACTTTAGCACTTGAATAATCAGTTGGCATGTAAGTAACTTCTTCAACATTTGTCGGAGTAGAAGGAGACAAGTATGGCAAAGGAGATGACTCCTTGATAGAAACACTTTCATGATGGTTGGATCTTCCAACATGATGGAAACCATTTTTGATGTAGAAGTACTTGTGAAGCTTCCTTCGGGCAATAGTGACCGCTTCTTCAAAGGTAGAGGGTCCACTCCAAGTAACCTTAGTCTTTAGGAAAGGAGACAAACCAGAAATAAATTGCTCCATTTTTACATAATCTGGAAATGTAGAACTAAATCCACATCCTCCCCATTGACGAGAAAAAAAATCCTCATAAGCATAGTAGTCTTCACCATGTGTTGAAGTCTCCCTAATGAAGCCCATGCTGTCTCTCTTGTTGGAATTTTAGAGAATCTGGTCTTCAAAGCTTTGGAAATTTGGGTATACCCATCTTCAATATGAGAAGACATACTCCAAAACCATTGTTCAGCGTTGCCTCTAAGGCATAGCAATAGAAAATCCCCTTTTTCAATGTCATCCCTTTTACCAAGGATACGACAAACCATTCTAAAATCAGCAAGAAAATCATCAACATCTTCTTCTAGATTTCCGAAGAAGATTGGGATATCATCAAAGGTATAGCGTGTCATAGTCTCTCAATGCTAGAACCACACAAAGATTAGTTCCAAACAATCATTTTCTCTCATGACATCAACTAACTACACAAGGTTTTGAAAGGTCTTTCAACATGAATTTTAGATTCTGATGTGAAAATGTTTTTTTCCTTTCTTATGTTATGCTAATCCAAACCATATTCTAGATCAATTTTTGTTGCCTTGAAATTAAACTCGGTCATACAAGTTTTCATGATTCATATAATCTACTTGATTATGCTAAAATTCAAGCATTCATGCAATACAACAACAATAAGCACAAAGTCAGTCCTCAGTGGGGGCACCAAAATTGAGGCGGTCCGGGGCGGGCAACAAGAAGAGAAACCTCTAGAAACCCTTCAAGGCTCCCGTGCTGCTCAATGGGGCTGGGGCACAACACAAGACAAACCAAAACAACAAACCCACAGCCAAATCCCAACTACACAAGGGGTTCCACCTAGTTTAAGAGCGAACTAGGACGCAAAAGAGGAGAATCGTTAGAGCAACCCACAAACAAGCAAGGAATTTACACTAACCCTAACACCAATGGAACACTCTCACACACTAAAAGACGAGAGAGAGGAGATGGTGTACAACTTAGCTTCAACTTTATATTTTGCACAAAAAGGAACTTAAAGCTTGCGGAATCAAGTGACAAGATTTGGTTATAGCATCACTAGCACATTGTCTTAGGGTTTTGGGAGCCCTCTCACCATCCACCCTCTTACAATGGTAGCCAAACAATAGCCAATGAATCACAAGCAACAAAACAACAACCTTCAATGAAATAAGTCACCTTATGAAGCTGAATGAGTTTGCCAAGCCAAATTGGAGGAGAAGCGTGAGCCTTTGGACATGAATTGCACCCAAAACTACCAATTCATTGATGTTGGGGTAGATACAAAAATGGTAGGAAGAATGTATTCTACTCGCACTCACTCAAACTAGCTCAAGCTTTTCTATGCACCAAGGTGATGGTGTATAGAAAGCTTACTCTCTCTTTACAACAAAGATAGAACTGGCGTGTGGTACGCTCAATCTAGTGTGCAATGGTATAGTGATGTCTTTTACAAGGAGGAATGGGTTCTATTTATAGGTTTTAGAAGCCTTGATTAGGATTAAGCCTAATCAATTTTATTAGGAAAGATCAAGGATTATGAATTTTTATGAATTTCAAATGAGAATGGGGTCTCTCTTTTCTCTTGAGTCACATGGATGTGGGCTCAAGTAAGAGAATTATTGATGTGGTGAAAGGAGAGAAACTTCCATGGGAGTGAGTGAATTTAGTTTACTTGTGCGGTTGCCTACTCCATATGTTGATAGTGTGGGTGCATTTTTACAAGAGAAGTTAGTTGTTAGTGGTAATAATCACTAGAATTGTTAGTGATACATTTACAATGGGTAGGATGAGTTGATTTGATGAAGGAAGAGGGGTGAATTAAAAGAGAATCATTGAGATGGTGAAGCTTTGAAGAAGCTTGAACTCACCCTTGTGTAGATTGTGGAAAAAATGACCGCTGGTCTTCTTCTGCTTCTTCGCTTCTTTACGCCGCCGCCACGGTTGAACACCACGTTGAAAAGAGGATTTGTTGATGAAAAATCCTCAATTTGCAGAAGTTATCATGGTTAAGATGCTGAATTTTAGATATTTTTAGGAGAGGTAAACGAAATTGTAACATAGAAGCAATAGAGAGAGACATGGAGAGGGTGTATGTATGTAGACGTTCATAAAAGACCTATAGGGATGAGAGAGAAGGGTAATGGTGAAGAGGGTGGGAGAAGCCATGGAAATAGCAGGTAGGAGTGAGGGAAGGAGAGGGAGGGATGTGTAAGAGTGAGTAGGTGTGTGGAAGGGTGAGAGACGACTAAGGGCTACTTGTGAGAAAAGTGGGCAGACTGGGGTCCATTGAAAAAATCCTAGCTCACCTCTGGTAGCTCCAAAAATCATGCAAAAATTTCAGGTGATTGTTCAGAACGTGGGCTACATTTTCTCTTTTGACTACTGCTCCAAATTCGAAGTGGAAATAGGTGCCAAAATTCTCACCAAAAAGCCTGTTTTTATGCCTGCAAAAGTCTTTTAGTGGCCCCCTCCTTTGTTGAATTTGTACAATGCATCCAAGAGTGAGCCCCTCCTTTGTCATATTATAATACAAAGTATCCAAGTTGCCCTTGACCATGCATGGAGGAGGATTATTGGTGAATAAAGAAATATATACATGGTGGGACTAGTGTATGGACTATTCATGGACTTTAGCTCAATGAGCACATGGTGTTAGAATAATGAGTAAAAATAATTATAAAAATATGGAGGAGTTATGTATATGGTCCCTCTTTGAATTATTTTTGGTGAAATAGGAAAAGGTATGCAAGTAAATAATATTATAAATGTGACCAATGAGTAGATATCAATTTGTTTTTTTCACGAGGGTGAGGGTGAAAATGTGGGAGTGATTTGTATAAAGAAAAAATATGAGGTTAGAGTATGTACATATTGGCAAAAAATATAATTATGGTGTAAGAGGATGAAAGAAGGTGTACATAGGTTTAATAAAACACACACCTAAGTAGAAATATTTAAATAAAATACCAAAATAATTATAAAAAATCCCTATATCTAGGCCATATATTCAATGAAATATTTACACACAAAGAGGCCATAATATACTTTTATTTTATTTATTTTATTTATTTTTTTGATTCATTTAGCCCAGTGACTGGCTAGCTGAGGATTTTAAGAAGATATGGGAAAAGCCCCCTAACTCACACATGCCTATGTACAGTGAAATGGTAGGGATAACCAAAATGTTTGAGTGATTTGATAGGGTGAGGTAACTTACTATAACAATTATGGAAAGCCGAAAAACGGCTATCATTATCATGAGAAAATGCCTTTGTGAAAAGATATGCAAGGTTGTTCTGTGTTGGCACATAAGCCAAGTTGATCTCTCCTACTGGGTGCCTCTCCATGACATAGTGGTAATGCACCTCAATGTGCTTTGATTTGTGAAAGCATGAGAAATTGGGTTTCTCGCAACTACTAGTGTGCTGTGACTGTTAGTGTAGATGATGCTGCAATGTCTTATCGAACACCCAAATCAGCCATAAGGCGTCTATGCTATACACACTCAATCATAGCTGTGAAGACTACCCTGTACTAAGCCTCACAATTGGAAGTGGCCACAGTAGGTTGCTTCGTTCTCAACCATGAAATACATGACCTGCCAAGCATGAAACAAACACTACAAGAGGTTCATCATATTAGCAACGCTAGCACTGTGACACTCAAATGTGAAAATCCACGTCATTGCTTTGCACGTGGCTATATTCTTTGTTGCATATTGACGCTCATAGCAATGCTGAGACAGGGTAAAAAAAAAAACCGAGAGCGCGCTCTTTCAAAAAAGATATACCCACACCGCTCCCCCCCCCCCCCCCCCCCCCCCTTACACACACACACACACACACACAAGGAGAGGAAGTAGACTCCCCAGGTATGCTCCTTATCTCTCCTCCCTCTCATGTTCCCTTCCTCTTTTTCTCTCTCTACCTCTCTCCCACACACACACAAACATTGTGTATGTGTGTGTGTGTGTGTGTGTGTGTGTGTGTGTGAGAGAGAGAGAGAGAGAGAGAGAGAGAGAAAGAGAAAATTAAAGAAAAGGAGATAAATATGAAATGAATGTTATATCAAACGTCTTCAAAATTTCAAAATGATTTATGAGACCAATCCGATAAACTCCTTGTGGATCAAATATATTGTCTGCATTCTCTAAGAAAATAGTGCATTGGTCAGTGAAGAGCTTCGTTAATGCCTGTCTTTGTAAATAGACGTACTATGACATATATAGGTAAAGAGAGAGGGAAAGAAAGATAGAGAAAGAGAGAGTCCACATAGGTTTAAGATTTAGTTTTTATATTTAAGATAGAGTTTAGGTTTAGATTTAATATTAGAGCTTTGGGGATAGGTTTAGGATTTAAATCAAGATTTAAGGTTTAGAGCGGAAGAAGAGGCCCAACGATCTCTCTCTTTATCTCGCGGTGCTGAGAAGAGAGAGAGCATTTGTGGTGCTGAGTAGAACTTAGAGCAGCTGAAGCGGACGACGTAGCAAGAGCAGTTTTCATTTGAGAAATCTACATTTTTGTTACTGTGTATGTACATGCATGTTTGAGAGAGAGAGAGAGAGAGAGAGAGAGAGAGAGAGAGAGAGAGAGAGAGAGAGGTTAGGTTACATTTAAGATTAGATTTTGGATTTAGTTTTTATATTAAAGTTTACCTTCAGGATTACGGTTTAAATTTAGAGTTAGGTTTATGATAATCCCTCTCTTCCTCTCCACGGATGTGGCATTAGGTTGGAAAACTTTAAATGGTATGATACTCAGAATGGAGGCATACATGTAATGTTCATAGTAACCCCTCTAACAAGGAGCTGCTGTGAAGAGATATTAAGGTGCTATGAATTGCTACAGTTGAACAAGAGACAAAGGGGTTTTGTCCACTACATGCATTGTCATGTAGACATGGGTGTGTAGATTTCTTGTACCCACAAATATAGGCATTGACCAATAAAGACAAGATTATAACCTGCTGGTTTTGATCTCCATGCACCTCTAGATTGAGGTGTGCGAGGATCGGACATGGCTAGAGAATTTGAGGTAGTTTACAGTGTGATCTATGGTTTCTTGATTGTGAGGGAGATTAAGAGAGAGAGATAACAGACAGAGGATGCCAATAGAAGAATAAATTTATGCTCAAGCTATAAGGTTTTTACATTCATTATGAGTAGTGACAACTGTGGGGCAGGGATTTTAATTATGCGATGACGCATTTTGTTAAATGTTAATTATTGTTGTTATTATCACTATTTTTTTCATGTTAATAACATATCTAATGTCATGACCTACGAAAACTGATAGAAAACGTAGAACCGGTGGGACACCAACAATCCCGGCAGGCCCGGCGGGTTTAATATGAAACCCGGCGGGCCCAGCGGGACAAGCAAGAATCCCGTTGGGCCCGTCGTGTATCCCCTCCATATTTGGCGGCTCTATATAACCCGTTTATAGACATCTCATCACATCACCTCTTCCTCTAAATTTGGTCATCGTTTAAAATTTAGAAGAAAAACTAAAGGTAAAAAAATGAATAGTCATAAAACAAAATTAAAACTTAATGTAACTCTGATCATGGATCATTAGTTCTTTTTTGGACTGAACTGATTCTTGAAAGGAGGTAGAAAGGTGAATCTTTGGGTCGGTATCTCTACATTTGGGATGGATTGATCTCATGTTTGGTTCACTTTTATATTTACTAAATTGATTGCTATATTGATTAGAACTTCTATCATGGGTCATTAGTTCTTTTTTGTACTGAACTGATTCTTGCAAAGAGATAGAAAGGTGAATCTTTGGGTTGATATCTCTACTTTTGGGATGGATTGATTACATGTTTGATTCACCGCTGTATTTGCTTGCTATTCCAATTAGAGCTCCAATCATGGGTCATTAGTTCTTTTCTGGACTGGACTGATTCATGAAAGGAGGTAGAAAGGTGAATCTTTGGGTCGATATCTCTACTTTTGGGATGGACTGATCACATGTTTGATTCACCGCTGTATTTTCTTGCTATTCCGATTAGAGCTCCAATCATGGGTCATTAGTTCTTTTTTGGACTGGACTGATTCATGAAAGGAGGTAGAAAGGTGAATCTTTGGGTCGATATCTCTACTTTTGGGATGGACTGATCACATGTTTGATTCACCGCTGTATTTGCTTGCTATTCCGATTAGAGCTCCAATCATGGGTCATTAGTTCTTTTTTGGACTGGACTGATTCATGAAAGGAGGTAGAAAGGTGAATCTTTGGGTCGATATCTCTACTTTTGGGATGGACTGATCACATGTTTGATTCACCGTTGTATTTGCTTGCTATTTCGATTAGAGCTCCAATCATGGGTCATTAGTTCTTTTTTGGACTGAACTGATTCATGAAAGGAGGTAGGAAGGTGAATCTTTGGGTTGATATCTCTACTTTTGGGATGGACTGATCACATATTTGATTCACCGTTGTATTTGCTTGCTGATGTTTGAGTAGATTGAGGTTTATTCCCTTCAGGCTTCACTACTACGCTTGTGTGTGATATTGATTATAACACTAATGTTTGGTTTGAATAATACTTGAAAGAAGAGATAGCATACTGAGCTATGTTTATTGGTATTGTAGGCATCCAATAAGTATTGCTTCTACCAGGAATGTGAGCGGTGATGTTGGTGTCTCAAGCCTGGCTTCCTTGAGGAGACCTCCTACCTCGATTCCAGGTCCTGCTTCGCAGGGCACCACTTCGCAGGGCAAGCGAAAGGCAGGTGGAAAAAGTCGAGGACCCGAGTGGAATTTTGCCACAAATTTAAATAAGTATCAAGATTGGAAATGTAACTTTTGTGGCGAAGAGAAATCTAGAGGAGCACCAAGAATAAGGGATCATTTGCTAGGTGGAATTACCAGAATCCAAGGAGGAAAGTGCAAGGGCTTAGGTGCAGAAGAAGCAACTATGCGCTTAAAAGCTTTAATTGGTAAGCTAATTTCCACGAGCAAAAGATCAAAACTCTCTACTTTCGACCATCACACCTTGGTATCGATAAGATCAAACCAGGGCGAGGGATCATTGGGTGTAATGCCCACCAATGGAAGCACTCAAAGCAGGGAACCAACTTCTCATATCGATGGAACTACACCTCCAAACCATGGATCTCCTGACTTTCAGGTAGGATCGTCAAAAAGTAGACAGGTTAGCTTACAGACGAGCTTCAAGATGCTTGCCTTCGAAGAAGCACAACTTGCACTAGCTAAAGACGTCTATTTCACTGGGGGATCATTGGCCATTGTCACCCGTGATGCATGGAAGTTAGCTTGGAAACGCATTGGGGAGTATGGTGCTGGATTTAACCCTCCAACATATCACCATATGAGAAACCAACTGTTGGATAAATGTTACACAAGCACACAACAGGATATTCAAGGGTAATATTAAATGCAACAGAACAATTTGGATACACCATAGTTAGTGATGGTTGGTCCAATGTTCAAAGGTGGTCATTGATCAACATCATGCTTGTATGTCCTCGTGGTGAATGTTTTATCAAAACTGTGGATAGCTCTGGTCAAATAAAGTCTCGTAGTTTTATAGCTGACATCATTGGCGACGCAATTGAGTAACTTGGAAAAGAAAATGTTGTCCAAGTAATCATGTACAATGCCAAAAATTGCAGGGCTACAGGTAGGATACTTGAAAGTCGCTTCTCTCACCTGTATAGTGCTGGTTGCAGTACACACAGCTTGAACTTGGTATTGCAAGATTGGTACAAGAGTAATGACACAAAGTGGTTCAAATGGATAGTAGACAATGCTCGCTTAATAGTCAAGTTTGTTTTGAAGCGTCAGAGGGTTCTTGACATGTACCGTCAGAGGATGTCTACTATGTTAAAACTATCGTGCGAAACTAGATTTTACACCAACTACTATACGGTAGAATCACTAATAAAAAGTAAGAATGTTGTGATGGAGACATTTGTTTGTGCCACTTTTTCAGAATGGGAGGCCGATCAAAGGGAGAAGATAAAAAGCAAAATAGTGGTGATCAGAGATCTACTAGCTGATCGCCACTTCTAGGATGATGTGGTGGATGTGCACAATGCCATGATGCCAATTATGCTCGCATTACGCCAACTGGATTCTGCCTTGCCTAACATAGGTAAGGTGTGGATGGCTTGGTAGAGTGTTCAACAAAGCCTTGCAAATCCAGAGGAGCCCCAAGAGACAATTGTGAAGCCTTGGAAGACACCATTCACTCAAAAGAGGAGAGAAATTCAGAGAAAGTATGTGCATGGTCGATGCGTTGGAGCACATAATCCACTACACAGCGTAGCTTTCTTATTGGATCCAGAGTATTGGGAAATGGAAATAGACAAACTTGATGAGGAGGTGCTGGAAGACTTTTATGATGTGATAGGCAGGGTTTATGCTGATCCTGATGAGCATGCATCAGCTGTTACTGATCTTACGAAGTTTAAACTCAAAGAGGGTAAGTTTGGTACAGAATTTGTGCAGAAACTTGCCACGGAGCAACCAACATGGAAGTGGTGGATGATGAATGGTGGTAGTGCACCCACCCTTAAACGCCTAGCTGTTAGAATCCTAGCCCAATGTGGATCCAATTCAACATCTGAGAGAAACTGGAGTACATATAAATGTGTACATTCCATCATCAGAAACCGCCTTCTAAATTCAAGAGTTGAAAAATTGGTGTATATGTACTGCAACCATCGGCTATTGGCAAGAGTGCAAGCTGTGAACTACAAAGAGGAGATGCCGCGCTGGACTTATGATGTAACCAATGATGAGGTGGACGAAGACAGTGAGCTGCAAGGGGAATCTCATGAAGTAGAAACTAGATGTACTTTAGAAGAGATTGAAGAGAATTTGGAAATTGAACCAACTTTGACACGTTGCAGCACGTGACGGTGGTTTAATTAATAGATTATCGAATCCATTGAGTGACTTCTATTTAAGTTCAGAAACTGTTTATCTTATAAGCTATTTTTTATATTTAGTTTAAGGTTTAGACATTTTCTTAATAATAAACGAAGCCCTTAAAAACCTTTACAAGGCCACAAATCACTATTAAAGCTTCATAATATACAAATCCCTAACAAATATTTGCATTATCACATATCATAATTGAAGCTGAAGTGAAGACAATTCACAATTCACTAATAAATTCTCGCAAGACAACGAGTAAATGTTTTCAAATGTTACAAAAACTATCAAGTGATAGTAAAATATTTGTGAGAATATCTTCATTCTCCTGTTCATGCTGACCTCTAAGCTTATTATAGTCTTCAGACATTTTGAACATTGCATATAGATTTTTGGATATCTCATACTCACATATAGCACAATGAAATCTATTCATCATGCTTTGCATCAAGCATGATATATGGTACATATGTCCGCATGGCAAGTTGAAGTGACCACACCACTCATGAAAGAATGATCTACATATGGGGCAAGGACCACCGTGCTCACTAGAAGCTGGAGGAGCCTCAATAGATGTTGGGTGCCAAAGCATGAATGACTAGGAGCAATATAAAACATAATCATCGTAAGCTTTTGCAATGACACACCTAGCTGCAATTGCAACCATGTGCCAGTGAATCCAAGTACGATGATTTGATGAAAGAAATTTTAAACCTTTAAGTTTTAACACAAAAAATAAAAAAAACATCAATAAAATAAGGAAGGGTTTAAGAAATTAGTGCTACACTGCTTTGAGAATGTTGAAAGCTGCCAGAAAGTTTGGTGAAGACTTTTCAATGTACCTCTTTTGTGAAAAGACAAGCACTGGCGTCACCTTTATATAGCCACGGCGGGCCCGGCGGGCAAATAGCTTTACCTGGCGTGACCGTTGGGAAGATTCACTAGCCCGGCGGGCCCGGCGGGCCAACTAATTAGCCCAGCGGGCTACGAGCCGGTCTCCAGGTCTCCCTGGAGGTCAAAGAAGATGAATGTCAATTAACAAAATATTTGTTATTTTGCATTTCTATTGTAATTATTAACCTGAAATTATAGTGTGATCACGTCATTTTGAAGTCCCTGATGTGGGGCCATCCAACCAAAATGCCTATCTCTCAACGAGGATCTTATGTCCTTGTAAATCGATGCAAACATACTGTGCAATGGACATGACACTTTTCTTTGCAGCACATTCACAAATTTGGCGAGCTTAACCCATTTATTATAGATCGAGTTTTTTCCAATTACAACTCGTCATACTCTGACACTGGACAACAATTAGCAATCTTGCAGCCCAATAGAATTGCTCGCAGGCGCTTTAGTCAAGCAACATACATGAGGCCACAAGATGTAGCCTCTGACATCTCAGAGGGTGATCATGCACACCACATTCCCAACGAGCCTAGGTTTGAGCCCAAGATCAATGAAATTATTGAGACGATCATGAATCCAGAAAGGCTTATCTATGATGACATGAAAAGTGAAGTCGATACGCCATTGTATGGTGAAGCACGTGTGCCTAGATTGAAGGTGCTCCTTGTTCTTCTCAACATGGAGGCAAAGTTTGGATGGAGTGACACTAGCGTCACATCACTTTTTAGGTGATCTATTTCAATGTGTTTACTTCAGTAAAAAACTCTAAATGTGTAATGATCCGATAGATTACTTACACAAGTGAACCGCATTTGTTTTGCTGTGTAGGTTGCTCAAAGAGCACATACTGCCAGTTGATAATGTGATTCCAGATTCTAGAGAGGAAGCAAGAAAGATATTGCAAACCTTGGAGATAGATTAAAATTCTATTCATGCTTGTTCTAATGAGACTGCATTCTTTTCAGAAGGGAATACAAAGACATAGAGAAGTGTCCGAAATGTGATTTCGAGAGATATCGAGTAGATGTCCAAGGACAAAAAATTATGCAGAAGGTTTTTTGACACTTTCCTCTTCTGCCTTGCATCAAGCATTCCTTGGAATGTAAGTCCATAGCTCCCTAGCATCATGGAACGAGGAGAATAGATCTTCGGATGGTGTGCTGCAGATTCTTGTAGATTATGTGGCCTGGAAGCATATGGACAACACATGGCCGAATTTGAACCTTAATCTGGATATGTATCCATTTGTTCATCTTACAATGTATGGGCAGTTGTCATTGTCAACTACAACATTCCCCCGTGGTTTACCAAGAAGGGGCAATTGTTTTAAGCTTGATTGTGCTGGGGCGGTATAAAGTGAAGAATATGGATGTGTATCTTCGTCCACTATTGGAAGAGCTATAACAATTGTGGATTGTCATAGAAGAGGTGGATATGAGTCGACACACAGGTCGATGCAATGTGTTGATCAGAGGCATTCTAATGTGAACTATGCATGACTGTTCCGTTCTAACAGAATGCTCATGTGATATATACTCAAACTCAAACACTATAAACCTTGGTATACATGCATGGCTTCAAACAAGCGGATATAGAGCCCGTGTCACATGTGGACCTAGACTTAATGCACATGGGGTGCCCTCACGGAAGAAGCAGATCTACGAAGGTCATGAAGTGCATCTTTTAGAGAATCACGAGTTACATGATGGTTTTTTGAAGAGAGCCACAGAGGATGTTTGCTTGAGCATGGTTAGAGCAAAAGGAGATGTGTGATGACGGTTTGCTCCCAGGGATGAAGAGACTCTCTATATGGTACGAGTTACCATATTGGCCCAGACTAATGATCAATCATTTCCTCAATCCAATGCACATATTCAAGAATGTGGGTAATCTGTTGTGGGATCATCTCATCGGCAAGAAAGGTACTTTGGGGGCCAGAGTTGACCTTAGAAATGTGGATCGTATGGAGCAATATTGGCCGCAAACAGCACCTGATGGATTGATAAAACTCTCTAAAGTGCCATGGATTTTGACAAGAGGACAAGAATAGAAAGTAAAAGAGATCATTCAATCCATTCGGACGTCCAGTGGCCTAATGCACTTGCTCCAAAAATGGTTCACTAAATAAGGGAAGGTTTGTAGTTTGAAGTCACATGATTGGCATACAAACTGTCAGGTATGTTTGAAGTGGAATATATCATAGTGGGAATTGTGTAGCATATCCGTGTGTGGACTTTAATATCATTGCTAGACATGTTTTGCAGTTTATTTTACCGGTGGCCATTGAGGGATTTTTGTCTCCTGATGTCCGTACCACAATCTACAAAATTGCAAAGTTGGTACAATGGATCTCACAAAAGGAGATCCATGTAGATTCCATACCATCCACCAAACTAAACACTACGGAGCTTGTATACATGTTTGAGAAACATTTTCCTACTAGAATGCTAACCATTCAAGTGCATCTTCCTGTTAACATAGTTGATGAGGTGGAAATGGCTGGCATTGTGCATTCCAGATGGATGCTCTTTTTAGAATGTTTCATGAAAATTCTCAAGGGAGATGTGCGTCAGAAGGAACGTCCGGAGGTAGCATGGAAGAAGGCTAGTTGGTATCAGAATCCTTAGTTTACATTGCAGAGTAGCTAGACGGATTTGATCGTATGCGAGACACGCTATGGAAAACCATAGATGATGAGCACATATCTGGGATTTTCATGTCCAACTCGGTGTTGAGAAAAAAGTGGCGAAAGATCTAGAGGCTAAAATCAATCAATTTTGGATGCTTTACAATTCTATGATGAAAAAGTGGATTTCACAATACGAGGATGCAAAGCAAGAGCGACAAAGGGCACAAATCGAGTGGAGACGGGGAAGACGATGATCAATGCATTATCTAGCAGGCTTTGAGAGCCTACCAATATTCATGAGCTTAATATGGTTGCATAACCAATTGAAAAGCGCACAATAATGTGGCGAACAAGTGACTGAGGAGGAGTGGGAGTACTCTTGAGGTTGCACGACCAAGGTAAGTTTGCAATGTATGACTCATGGCTTTCTAGATGTTTGGACGGCCACTCATAATCCTTGTTGGTTGTAGTATAAGTCATACACGATAGCATGGTGTATAATCCTTGTTGGTTGTAGTATAAGTCATACACGATAGCATGGTGTAAAGGTTGACATTTTAGGGTGGAAAAGATCAACAAAAAGCGTTTTACACAAGATTGTGGAATCATGGCAAAATTCAAACAATCTAGTCAACTACGGACCTCTGATGCACATCATGTGGTGGCGGAACTCACTTACTTCGGCACGCTACAAGAGATTTTGAGAATCGAGTATAGAGGAGTATTTGTGGATTTTTCAATGTGCAATGGTTCAAGATAAACATGGAGGGTCGCAACACTACTGTGCGCACAGGAGAGTCAGGTTTCCTATAGGTGGATTCAACCAAAAAATGGACCGACCTTCGAGACACTTTTGTACTACACAAGCATTGTGAACAAGTAAGTCTGTAAATATTTAACATCCAATGTTAGAGGATTGGTGGTCTAAAAGCACTCATGTAAGTTATGTGACTCTTGCAGGTGGTATTTCATCCTACAAAGTCTACACCAAAGTGGTGGTATGTCATAGAGGTAGCCCCTCATAGTGCATGGACGTATGAGGGCTACCATGTGCCAATCACAGTGGCATTAGTGGAGGAGATTGGAGAGGATGCTGATTTGGAAGCCGCTGAGGTGGTGCAAGACGAGCCTGGTGCCAATACTCTCTATGGGATGCATACAAAGTACCTATAAAATGAAACAGATGACGTCTGCCTAAATGGAGAGATCTATATAGACATAGGGAGTTATGATAAGTTATGAGAGGATGAGAGAGAGACCTCTTAAATCCAACATTTTATTTGAACAATTTTACTCCTTTTTATAATATATTGTATCCACGTGGAGTTTTTTCCATTCATGTCTATATGCTATACTTGAGAAATTTAAATTGTGATTAATCAAATTATAACTTGTTCAGATTTTCTTCTCCATTCATCATTAAGATTGAATGTTCATGTATTTAATGTAGGTATATATGATGATCAATTTATTTCTTCCTTGGTCTTTGAGCACAAGAGGTGGTACGAGTAGCATCATTGCTCTAGAGCACCGTCACGCCCTTCCACTCCTTCAACGCTCTGAGAGTTCGATGGCGACTAGAAAATCTACACACTCTTCTAGGCACCGACGCTCTACTGGTGGTGGTGGCGGTTGCTATGGAGATGACACCGTTGATGCTTCGACACTGCCTCATAGTCTACGAGGCTCCTTACCTTCATCTTATTTGCCCACCCGCACACCAGCCATGGCATCGCCCTCTATTCCAGGTTTTGCGCAACTATAGGCTGTCCCTGGCTGCACACCACTCGCTACTCCTCCGAGAATCACCCCAGTCGACACTCCTCGCTTCGGGGCCCAAAACTCGAGTTGAGACACTTATCATCCGTACCCCCATTGAGACACCACTCGAGACGCCTGCAGAGACACCAAGTTCACGCATCATCGGTGAAAGGGACTTGCCGTACTTGGTCAACATCAACGGTAATATCATCTTCGATGATGACGGCAAGAAGGTGATATTGCACATGTGCGGCCTTTACTCTCAGGTGTTTTGAACACTATATACTATACACCTGGAGTGAAGTGCCAAATGAATTAAAAGAGAGAGTCATAAGCATGCTGCATGACAACTTTCCCGTCATCAAGTTGGGATGAGTGCTTCAATGAAGACTTGATGAAGGTGCAGATGCACGAACACTGCAAGCACAAGCATTTGGAAGTGCAAAACACAATAAATAATGGGTGGAACAGGCCATATTGGCTCGCCAAAAGAAGATTGGAAGAATGCAAAGTGAGAAGCATGCAAGAATCTTGACAAGTGGAAGCAGCCAAAGCGAGAGTAGAGGCAGGGAGCTTGCACCACTTGGGAAATGGGTGGGCATCATTTAAGGCCAATTTTGTAAATGTTTTTGCATTGCCCTTTAGGTTTGGTAGTTATGGATAATTGTACCTTTAAATTCTAACATAACATATTCTTTGTATGTTTTGAATAGTGGTCAATGAGACAGGACGTGATTTCACACCATACAAGCACGAGTATGTAGACAAAAGGGCTTAAACGCCCTTATGAACATTCTCAATTATCGCTTTGGCATGGTTAGTGTCTCACTTTACTCTCTTACATTTGTTTTTTATTTTAATGATAAGCCTAAAAATATTTTTTTGTAATTATAATGTTTATACTTACAGATAGTCTTATTGTTTTTTATGTAGAATT
>NW_028221718.1:0-53371 GCF_014529385.1 Adiantum capillus-veneris
CAATAGGTATGCATTATAACCGAGTCTTGCTTTATGCACTAATCAATTGTGGTAATTGAGCTCCTACAAATTCAATTCTTTTCTATCATTAATGTTAATCAAGCTCTATTTTAAACTAATTTTGTATGGTTTTGCTCAATTTTATTGTATAATGAAGAGCTGCATTTTGAGTCTCAATTATATGCTGTAAATGTGCTCCACGAGAGCTTTTAGCAGCCTGCTCAAGCACTGAAATTGGAGGAGATTAGAGCCCTAATCCTGCTCACTAATTCTAGGTGACGTGTGGCTATAAGGAAAAATTCAAGTGGGAGCCACCTCTTACAAGGTGTAACCAAAGCCACACCGGATTCTAAGCCAACTGGATGCTCAATTGAATTTAATTCCAATTTCAAATTTGTGACCTGTCGGATCGATCACATAGAAAATTCTACAGCAAACCACCCCGTCTGGCGAACCCGATAGGCCGTCTCCATTCGTGTGCATCTGACCGATGCCTAGCTGACAGGCAAGCACTGCTTGAACCTGCCCCCGCGCTGCCCAAAACTGCTTGAACATGCCTGCTTTGCCCGCACGCTGTCCAAAGCTACCCAGAGCTGTCGGAACTGCCCACCCACTAAGCCAAGCCCCCATTCACACATGAAGCTATGCCTCAAGGATTCATTCCTACAACTCCTGGCACCTTCTCAAGCCTCAGTGCCTATAACCCTCCAAAGATCAACAGAAAATCCACGTGCCTTGCCCTTTAATCTCGCATCATATTTTGTGCGCGCCCTACACACAAGTTCTAAAATTTTGTAAACCCGAAATCAACATCTCTTGAGACTTTAAGCATATTGAGAGATTTGTGAAGAGGTACTCCATGATTTTGGAGAGTGACTTCAAAAACTATTTGTAAAATCATTGAGATTGGCTCTCCACAAGGACGAGACACTACCGTAGAGAGAGTCTCTCTATTGGTAACACCAAGTTCCTCCGTGTTTGCAACCACTTTGCATCATGGGAGAGAAGGGAATGAAAAATTTAATGGGAAAGGCTTCCACGCCTGGCAATCCAAGCTGCAAGGATACTTTATGAAAAAGAAACTATGGTTTGTTGTAAAGCGGAGAGTAAGTGAACCATCCACTTCTGTTGAAGGCACTCTCACTAGGGCCCAAATCGCACAAGCACAAGCTAAAGATGAACAAGCACTTGGCACAATTATCACGTCACTCCATGCTAATTATGTGCACTTTATAGATAACCGCACCACTACAATCCAAGCATGGGATATTCTTGAACATAACTTTGGTTCTAAACAAAAGCAAAGTAAGATTAGCTTAAAGGAAAATCTTTACAAACTTACTATGCTTCAAGAAGAGGATGTTTCAAGCCTCGTGAATGTTGGGATGAAAGCCCAAGTGGCCTCTTATACGGATATGGCCTCTTATATCACTAACTCTTTGTATATACTCACTTGTACTTGTGTGAATAATAAGTTTTGAGGGATAACCCTTCAAAGAATTCTCTGCATATTGTGTAAGCTCTTTGTGTGTGTGTGTGTGTGTGTGTGTGGATCTAAGCTCCACTCCGCGAATTCAATTGGTATCAGAGCAAGGTTCAATGCGTTTTTGCGTAATCGTGCACGCGTGCACTTTTCAGGCAGAGTCTGGATCCGGAGCTTGGAAATTCACATTCGGCGTTCCCGGAGTATTTCCATAAGGTGAACCTGAAATTTTACCCCCCTTTCAAATTTGTTTATGCCCTCGCAATTTTGTTCTGAGCACTACATCAAAAGATAGGTTTCAGCCGCAAAGAAACCCATCTTGTGTAGATTGGCAAGCAGGAGGTGGTCGGCATCAATATCGGCATCGACATACATCCCTCATTAGTCTTCAAAGCACCATCTATAGACCATGTACACATATATATCATTAGATATATATATTGCAGTTTGCATTGCTACTTCTTGTGCTTGCTAGGTTCCAGGGGAGGTGTGGCCATACGATGGCTTGACACCAATGGCATGTATTGCAGATTGATGTACTGTGATTGTGGGTCTACTAGTTGTGAGTCACGCTAGCAGACAAGCTGCCGCAGCGGTCATAGGACAGTGTTCGGTCTATTGTAGGATGTATGCTAGTTTTGGGTAGTTTGTTGAGCCATCTGAGAGGGTTGTGTGTGAGGTTTTTTGGAGCCAAGAACTGGGGGATGGTTTACCTAGTGTGAGGTGGATTAGGTTGCTGGAGTTCCCCTCTACACACATCCTCTTTGGCGACTTTTATCCCATAGGATGTATGAATTTGTGTAGACACTAGATTGCATCTTATGCGTTAGGCCATTGAGGCATTGTTCAGGGTTCATTCTTGAGTCAGATACAGATCCTATGATCACCCAGACAAGAGACAATGTAAACTTATAGGATAGCATATTACATAGATTTTTAGATTTGTCACTGGTCAGCTATTTATGGTTGTTTTTGAGCTATCTTCTGGTTTCCAGAGCTCAGTTTACAGGGGAGACTCTATAAAAAAATTTCAAAATACTGACATTTCTTGAGGAGAGGTTTTCAGCTTGTTGTTTACATCTTGTTTATTATGTACAAAGGCAAGTTTATAGGGGAAACTTTGCCGGATCTTTCCCAGGAGTAAACAGTTTGGCAGACATGGCATCTTCTCAAAGTGCGACTCTTTACAACATAAAGAAGCTGGATGGCACAAACTTTCCATTCTAGAAGAAGCAGATTTGGCAGGTTTTGGTGCAAAAAAAAGAAGTGAAGCCACTGAAGCTCAAAGGGGAGAGACCAGAAGGTATGGCTGAAGATAAGTTGGAAGAGCTTGACGAGTTAGCTTGTTCCACAATAATGTTGACACTGGCAGAAAATGTTTACTTCAATGTAGCAGAAGAGACTACATCGTATGGCATATGGAAAAATCTATGTGGTATGTACGAGAAAAAATGTGATGCTTCTCAAATTTACTGGCTCAAGAAATTGGTGGATTTGAAGATGAAGGAAGGGACAGCCATGTCAAACCATCTCAATGAATTTCACACAATTTTCAGCTAGTTTATAGAACAGGAGATAGTCTTTCCAGATTCAGTGAAGGCTATGTTTCTCTTAATCACTTTGCCAGACAGTTGGGATACTTTTTTCACGGCATTAAGTAATTCTATCACGCCAAAGGGTCTTACAAGTGCCAATGTAGAAGGCACCTTGCTTACATAGGAAGTGAACAGGAAGAACATTGACAAAGTCAGAGGCAATAGTGCTTTGCTTGTTCGAGGGAGAGAACAGTCTAAAGAGAAGAAGGCACAAAATCGAAGTAAGTCTCGTGACTCAAAGTCAAAGGATGACATAGAATGCTACCATTGTGGCAAGAAGGGTCACATGAAGAGAGACTTTACGAAGTGGAAACGAGAAAAAGGCAAAACAAAGAATTCTGAGCAAGATGAAACAAAGAGTTCAATGAAGATTGAAGAGGTGAATGTCACAGGATCTGGTTCAGACAGTGATTCTGGTATATCAACTGGTGACATCTTCCTCACAAGCAATTTTGGTTCTGTTTTCTTGACATCAGAGTGATTAAATTATCAACTCAGAGGCATCTTTACATGTTTCTCCGCACAAAGAGAGGTTTACATCATATGTGGCTACTAAAGATTATGTCAGACTTGGCAATGAGCAAGTTTTTGACATACTTGGAGTGGGAGATGTGCAGTTGAAGTTTCAAAATGGCTCTTCTTTATGGCTCAAGAATGTCAGACACGTTCCAACAATCCGAAAGAGCTTGATCAGTATAGGGAAGTTGGATGATGCAGGCTATGTGAAAGTTTTTGGGAACACCGCTTGGAAGATCGACACAGGTTCGATGACTATAGCACATGGAAGCAAGTTAGGAACTCTGTACACTTTACATGTTTCAGAGGTTAAAAACCATGTAATTAATGTGATTGAGCAGCCAAGTGTGTCATTGTGGCATCGTAGGCTGGGACATATGTTAAAAGAGGAATGGAAATACTTTCTCGTTATGGTTATTTGCCTGGATTTTCATTTCAAGATTTTGAGTTTTGTGAGCATTGTGTTTATGGTAAGCAAACACAGGAATCACAAAGATCAAAGAGGAATCATAGGGACGAACGGTTAGCTCTTGTGCATAGTGATCTATGAGGACCAATGCCTAGTTTGTCACTAGGAAGAGCAGCGTACTTTTGTACATTCATAAATGACTATTCTCGCAAAGTATGGGTTTACTTCTTGAAGCACAAGGATGAGGTGCTCAAGGTCTTTAAGACATTCTTGCAACTTATGGAGAATCAGAGTGGTCAGAAGCTAAGATGCTTAAGGACAGACAATGAGTACGTTTCCAAGGATTTCCAAGACTTTTGTGAAGAAAAAGGGATAAAGCGGGAACTTACTGCACCATACAATCCTTCACAAAATGGATTTGCAGAATGTATGAATAGGACCATACAAGAGAAGGTCAGAAGAATGTTGTCAAATGCTGAGTTGCCTGATGGATTTTGGGCGGAAGTAGTGGCTACAATAGTCCATTTGATCAACAGGTCTCCTAGTAGGGTTCTGGATAAGAGTGAAGTGGCCAAGATGCTATGGACAGGCAAGGCACCTGTGTATAAGCATCTCAGATTCTTGGTTGTGAAGTGTATAGCCATATTTCTAAGGATTTGAGAAATAAGTTAGAACCAAAGAACAGGAAGTGTATATTTCTTGGCTCCGGAGAATCAGGCAAGATGGGTTACTAGCTTTGGGATCCTCAGTCCAGAAACATTATTGGTAGCAATGATGTGCATTTCAATGAAGCCAAGTTTCACGCTAAGCCAGAGAAGACAGAGGAGATCAGAAGAGTTGTCTTCAGGGAAGATAGACCTAGTGCGAGCACATCAAGACAGCATGGTCAGGCTCAGGAACAACCTATAGTGGCTAGAGAGGCAAAAATCAGTTGTGGTGAGACGTTCTGAGCGTGTCTCCAAACCACCTGATTGTTATGTGCCACCTCTAAACTATGTGTTGCCCAGGGATTGCGGAGAACCATCTTGTTACAAGGAGGCATTACAAGTGGTTGACTCGAAAAATGGCAGTTGGCCATGCAATTAGAGATGATGGCTCTGCATAAGAATCAAACGTGGGATTTGGTTCAATTGTGAGAGGGCAAGAAAGCTCTACCTTGTAAGTGGGTTTACAGGTATAAGCTTACTCCTCATGATGGACAACCAAAATAAAAAGCACGGTTGGTTGCTAAGGGTTTTAAGCAAGAATACGGAATCGATTTTGATGAAGTCTTTTCACCAGTTGTCAAGATGACAATATTGAGATGTGTACTTGCTTTGGTTGCCAAACATGATCTGCATTTACATCACATGGATGTGAAAACGGCATTTATTCATGGATATTTGGATGAGGAGGTTTATATGCAGTAGCCAGAAGGGTATGTTGAGAAAGGCAAAGAGAAATTGGTATGTCGTTTGAGAAAGAGTCTCTATGCAGAATTGTACAAGAAGTTTCACCAATTTATGCTTTCTCAAGGATACAAGATAAGTGAGCCAGATCATTGCCTGTATACTCGACAAGCTAAGGATGGTAGCAGCTTGATAATCCTCATCTTGTATGTGGATGACATGTTACTTGCTGGTAGAAAAATGGCAGAAATTTCAGCTCTTAAGTCAAAAATGGAAAAGGTCTTTTACATGAAAGACATGGGTGAGGCAAGTCATTTACTGGGTATGCGTATCCAGTAAGATAGGTCAAAGAAGATGCTTTACTTATCTCATGAAGAGTATATTGAAAAGGTGTTGCAACGTTTCCATATGGACAGTGGAAAGGCATTGATGACACCATTTCCGTCATATGTGAAAATAAGCAACTAAGATTGCCCACAGTCTGAGGTGGAAAAGGTTGAAATGGATACGGTGCCGTATGCGTCTACATGTGGGAGTTTGATGTATGCAATGATTGCTACACTTCAGGATATTGCATTTGCAATGGGAGTGGTTAGCAGATATATGTCAAATCCCGACAAGAAACATTGGGAGGCAGTGAAAGGTATCACGAGATACTTAAAACATACAAAGAGTATGCGCATATGCTATGGTAGTCAGGATTTGTTGGGATTAAAGCCCAAGTGGCCTCTTATACGGATATGGCCGGCCGCCCACCTAACTCGCTTATCACTAACTCTTTGTATATACTCACTTATACTTGTGTTAATAATAAGTTTTGGGAGATAACCCTTCAAAGAATTATCTGTGTACTGTGTAAACTCTATGTCAGTTTATCTTTGTGTGTGTATGTGAGAGTCGATCTAAACTTCGCTCCACCACTTTAATGAAAAGAATAATGAGCATAATCATGCAACTTAATTACATTCAGTGCCAAGTCCCGAAATAAGATCAAGTCGCTGTGCTCTTGAGTGCTCTACCTGAAAATTTTGACAACATAGTCACAATCTTAGAGCAATAGGAAACCCATACCTTCTCTGCACTACATTATAGGGGAAATCCATGAAGAAGAAAATAAACATAAGAAGAAATCTGAATAAGTGGGAGGAGCTTATTTTACACCATCATCATCATCATCTAGGGCGTCATCATCATCACCTAGATTAAACAACACAAAGTGTTATGAGTGTGGCAAGCCTGGACACTTCTCCAAGGACTGCTATAAGAACAAGTATTTTAGCAATTGCGGCATCAAAGTTCATCCACCATCAAAGTTCCAAGGAAGAAACAACAGAGACAAAAGTAGAGTCAATCTTGTAGAAGAAGAGGATGGAGATACAACTCAGCAAGTAGAGAATTGTCTCTATGTGTGTGCCAACCCCCAACTAATTTTGTGAGTATACTGATGTACTATATAATGGATGATCTTCCACCTTCTTTGTTTAAGGGGAGGATTTCTTAGTCTGTGTGACACAATGTGATGAGACCACTCAGTTTGTGTGACTACAGTCTGTGTGACTACCTCGGTCTATGTGACTATTAGCTTGTGTGGATTTAGGTCTCGATTCAACTTCATTCAGTATATTCCATGCCTAAGGGGAGGATTGTTGAGATAGGCATGTCCTTCTTATTCAGCTATGGGAAACACCTCTACATGTGCATACTATTTGCTATTAGCATTTGTCCTATAAGTAGTAAGCTTCTAAGAAGGGCCACATGGAGCAGCCGTGTAGCCACTCCAACTTTGTACATAAATAAAGCCCAAGGCTATGTTGTATATACACTATAAAAAAGTATTAGTAACCCCCTTATTGTGTATTGAGTGCACCTTTTAAAAGGTGTGTGTTGTTCTCTCTCTACTGTATGAAGCTATGGCTGCTCTAACCTTGAAACCACCTTGAGCTTATTGCTTTCAAACCCTATAGTTACTTGTTTCTTGATTTTGAAATTTTGATGCAATGTGTGGTCACCATATGCTATGTATTGCAAGTCTGTTAAGAAGCTTGGTGCTGCATGGGAAGCATTGACCCAAGATATTATTGGGAAGATATACTGATTCTGAGTTGCAAGGTTCCAAAGCAAGATGATGCGCATTCTTCTGGATGGAGAGTTCTTGCAAATGCGGAGCTTTTTTTGAAACACGTTTATGCTGAGGATCGTAGAAGTGTAAGTGGAATGTTTTGCTTTTGTAATCCTTCTACACATGATTTCGTTCAATTACATATAAAATCTATGGAATTCATTTGTAGACAAGGAAACTGGCAGATTATTTGAAGTTGTTTGTGGAGGCATTTGCAGACAAGGAACCTGGCAGATTATTTGAAGTTGTATGTGGAGGCATTCAGGACGAAGATCATCCAGAACATGATCAATCTTGTGGAGATTGTTACCATATACATGTGGTAGTGATGTGTGTGAACACACTAGGACTGCCGGGGCATTTTTTCCCTCTTTAGGAGGTTTTTTCTCCCGTGCATTGTACATAGGCCCATCACTCTAGGGCTATCCATCTTTCCATTGCGCACTAAGTAACACACTCTCTATTGTGTGCCTTGAGCTTCCTTCATCTTCTCCAAGCTGTGTGTGTTTCTCTGCAACCCTAATTCCAACAATTGGTATCAGAGCAGGTCACGTCCTCCCGGGCTTAGTCGCCAGCTGCTCTAGCACATGCCTGCTCACTTTCTCCGATTTCAGTGAGCTTTGGCAAGCGTTATCAGGTCTGCTCAGATTTTCGATTTGGGCTCATTTCGGCCTCCGTTTCCACTACACGCAGTACTGCACAGGCTATTTCGTCATTTTGTGCAGAATTTCTGTCAGTGCCATTTTCTGCATAGCAGGTGCCTTATACTCTTCTACGGTTTGTGCTATATAGCACAGGTTGTTCCCGCTCCGTTTCTCCTATTTTCGAGCAGTTTTCACATCAGGTGCAGCATTTACCATGGCTGACAACAACAACACAGATGTGTTCAAGATGTTTGCTGCTGAGGACAGGTTGGATGGGGACAACTATCCTATGTGGGCTCTTGTGTCAAAGGGTGTCGGGAACATTGTGCAGGGCATTGATGTTCGTCCTGGTTCTGATGATGTAGGCGATGTTGAGGATGTTGCAGGTCTTGCTGCAAGGATTGCAGTTGTTAGAGTTGTTTTGCCTACGGCAGAACAAGCTCGTTGGGATGTCAAGGATGCGCAGGCTCATGCATTGATTGCGTTGTTTGTGAAGCGCACCATTGTCCCTCACATCCGTTTAGCAAAATCTGCAAAACAGGCTTGGGATATTTTAGCAGGTCTTTATGCAAGCCGTAATGAGGCTAAAATTGCTTTGCTCCGTAAAGAGCTGGAGTCGAAGATTATGCATGAGGAAGATGATATGGACACTTTCCTTGCTAGTGTCAAGGATATCAATGAGCAGCTTATTTCTGTAGGTGAAGTCATTTCAGATAGTTCCCTTGTGCAGACTGTTCTTGATGCCTTACCAGATTCCTACCAGACTTTTGTTAGTACTTGGAGACTTATGACCCAAGGAAATCCTGAAGTTGTCAAGTTTGATGCATTATGCACATTGCTGTTGCAAGAGTCACTTTCCAGAAAAAACAGGACTAGGCAGCATGCAGTTGAACAGGCTTTTATTGCTTCTCAAAGAAAGGGTGGTAACAGTAATGCAGCCACTTCTTATGGTTCTGTTGCGAGTGGCAAAAATTTTGTTCATAATGCTTCTGCTGGAAGCACTTTGTCTGGCGATTCTGGTGATAAGGGCAAAAAGAAGATGCGTTGCCATTATTGTAAATCCAATGATCACTTGATCAAGTCGTGTCCTAAGTTTAAGGCCAAAGAGGCTAAGAAGAAAGAGGGTGGTTCCACTGCAAATGCTGGTTCCACTACAAATGCATCCATTGTTGAGTCTTCTGTGAAAGGAGACTGTGTTGCTGATGTTGATGCAGAATGGGCATTTAGTGCAGAGTGCACTTACAATCGTGCTGTCCATGATGCATGCTTGTCAGTTGCTGCAGATTCACATGTGTGGTATTTCGACAGTGGTGCTACAAAGCACATTACCTCACATCGTGAATTGTTTACCTCTCTCGAGTCTGTCCCTCATGGGAATTCAGTCACTTGTGCCAACAATGCCTCTTATCCAGTTCAGGGAGTTGGAAAGATTGTGCTTATTGCTGCTAATGGTAGTTGTTTCACACTTGTTGATGCAGTTTATGTACCTGGGATCAAGAAGAATCTCTTGTCTGTATCTGCACTTGCTAGACTTGTACTTGTAGTCAAATTTGTGGATGACAGATGTACAGTTCATGATCTCAGTTTTGGTGATGAAATTGTTGCATCTGGCCTTTTGTGCCGTGGGCTGTGTAAGCTCACTTTGTATGACAAGTGTGGACAAAATTTTGCAAATGCTGTTGCAGATTCAAGGGCTATTTCATATGCAAAACTTTGGCATGCACGTTTTGGTCATATGAATTTTTCCAGTTTGCTGCGTTTGCAGAAATCTGATATGGTTGCTTCTTTGCCGCCTCTTGAAGCACCTGTCAAACATGTTTGTGAAGGCTATATTTTGGGTAAGATGCAGCATTCTAAATTTCCAAAGGATGGTTCGGTTAGGGCCACATGTAGGTTGCAGCTTGTGCATAGTGATGTTTGTGGGCCCATGCAAACTCCGTCCTTGGGCAATTACTTGTACTTCGTGACTTTCATAGATGATTACTCCACGCATGCATGGGTATTTCCGCTTAAAGCGAAGTCCGAAGTTTTTATGTGCTTCAAACAATTTCTGGCTATGGCTGAAAATGTCTCAAAATGTACTATGGGCACCCTCCGTTCCGATCGAGGGGGGGAGTATATGTCTCATCAATTTAATGCATTTCTGGCTAGTCGTGGGATAAAACACCAATGTACAGTGCCTTATACACCTCAGCAAAATGGTGTTGCTGAGAGGAAAAATAGGTCACTGACGGAAATGGCACGATGTATGGTCAAAAGTCAAGCTTTGCCGCATTCTTTTTGGCTTGAAGCCATTATGTGCCACTTATGTACTTAACAGGTGTCCTACGAAAGCTTTACAGTCTATTACTCCATATGAAGCATGGCATGATAGAAAACCTTCTATTGAACACATGCGTGTTTTTGGCTGTTTGGCATATGCTTGGGTGCCACAAGTGCAGCGCAGAAAATTGGATGATAAGGTTGTCAAATGTATTTTTGTTGGTTATAGTGCTGAAAGCAAAGGTTACAGGTTGTATCATCCGCAGAAAAAAGGTATTCTGGTTTCTCGGGATGTAGTGTTTGTGGAAGATTCTGTTCAGCCCTTGCTGCCATGTACTAGAGACAGTAATGTAAACTCACTGGACATTTATGACACTTTGTTGCCTCTTTTCAGTGGTGGAAATACGAATGTAAGTTCCAATGAGGCAAATGTACAGCCTATGGGGGTTTCTGAAAATGTTCTAGATCAGCCTATTACTGATGTAGATGTACATGATGTACTTGATGAGGAAAGGGCTGAAAATGAGCAGGCTAGAGGTATGCCAAAATGGTTGGTGCACACCTTGCGTGACAGTAAATTGGATGCACCTTTGTCTAGTCGTACTCATTCAGGCTCTCTCCATGCATCTTATGCATCAGATTGTTATGCTTTGGTTGTGTCTAGCTTACATGATGTTGAGGAGCCTCTGACTTTTGGTGAAGCACAAAATTCAAAAAATTGGATGGCTGCCATGCAATCAGAATATGATGCACTTATAGAAAATGACACATGGACTTTATGTGATTTGCCTCCTGGCAAAAAGGCCATTGGTACGAAGTGGGTTTACAAGTTGAAACGCAAGCCGGATGGTGAGATCGATCGCCATAAGGCTCGACTTGTTGCAAAGGGTTATGCACAACAAAAAGGCATAGATTATGAAGAGACTTTTGCTTCCACTTGTCGTATGACTACTGTGCGTTTTCTATGTGCATTGGCAGCTCATTTTGGTTGGGATGTACATCAATCAGACATTGTTATTGCTTTCTTGAATGGTGACATATTTGAGGAAGTTTATGTAACGCAGCCTCGCGGTTTTTTCATAAAAGGACAAGAGGACAAAGTGTGAAAATGTAACAAGGCTTTGTATGGGTTGAAGCAATCTCCTCGTGCTTGGTATGAGAAGCTGACACTCATTTGGTCAAACAAGGCTTTCGTAACAGTCCAATAGAAAGCACATTGTATGTAAAGCGTGAGGGTGATGTACTTCTCATTGTGGTTCTTTATGTTGATGATTTGCTGATCACTGGACCAAATGAGAGCCATATTGCTGAATTTAAGGCTGATTTGAATGCTATTTTCAAGATGAAAGATTTGGGGCTGTTGCATCATTATTTGGGTATACAGTTTAAGCAGTGTGATGGTGGTATTGCCTTGTGTCAGAAAAGTTACATAGAGACATTGCTATGTAAATTTGCACTTGAGGATTGCAAACCTATTGCCACTCCCATGGAAACAGGTTTGAAGTTGAGTCTACATGATGTTGGTGATCCTGCTGATGTCACTCTTTACCAAACTGTTGTTGGCTGCCTCATTTATGTATGCAACACGAGGCTGGATATTCAGTTTGCAGTCTCACAGGTCAGCAGATTTATGCATAGCCAAGGGTCTAAGCATTGGCAGGCTGTCAATAGGATTTTCCGCTACCTTAGTGGCACTTTACATCTTGGTTGTTTTATCCCAAGGGGGGATCATTGCCGCCAGACTTACATGATTTTTCGGACTCAGATTGGGCTGGTTGTTGTCACACGCGAGTGTCCACAAGTGGTTTTTGTTTCATGCTTGGCAGTTCATGTATATCATGGTTGAGCAAGAAGCAACCTACTGTGGCCACTTTGAGTTGTGAGGCTGAGTACATGGTAGTCTTCACAGCTACGGTTGAGTCTGTATGGCTCAGACACCTTATGGCTGATTTGGGTGTTGGACAGAACACTGCCAACACTATCTACACTGACAGTCAGAGCGCATTGGCAGTTGCGAGGAACCCAGGTTTTCATGCTTGCACAAAGCACATTGAGGTGCATTACCACTATGTCAAGCAGAGGCTCTCAGCAGGAGAGATCAGCTTGGCTTATGTGCCAACACAGGACAACCTTACAGATCTTTTCACAAAGGCATTGTCTCGTGAGAAGCTTGAAGCTTTCCGCAAAGCTTTGGGCTTACTCCCCTTTGTGGACTGATCCTGTCCTCAGAGCATGGCACTTCCCTTTACTCATGTGCTAGCTCTCGTTCACCGCATCACTCCAGGGGGGATTTGTTACCATATACATGTGGTAGTGATGTGTGTGAACACACTAGGACCGCCGGGGCATTTTTTCCCTCTTTAGGAGGTTTTTTCCCCCGTGCATTGTACATACGCCCATCCCTCTAGGGCTATCCATCTTTCCATTGCACACTAAGTAATACACTCTCTATTGTGTGCCTTGAGCTTCCTTCGTCTTCTCCAAGCTGTGTGTGTTTCTCTGCAACCCTAATTCCAACAGAGACTCGTCTTAAAGGAGTCACCCATGCATTTGTCGTGCCACTGCCATGACCACAACCTTGACCTCCATGTCGGAGGCAAGAAACAACACCTCCACCAATGACAAACCAAGCAGCCGAACCTTCCTCCCCTCGTGTTTCTGACAACTCGACCTCTAGTCTTTTTGTAGTACCTGATGTTACTGAGGTAGACGAGGTAGACGAGGCCACTGCACAATCTTTTCCTCAACCCCAAGCCCATGACCCAACCCACAAACCGTCTCATGAGCCTTTGCATCCTAATCATGATAATCAAGCTAGGGGGAGCTCCCCTCAATTGTAAATGAGAGCTACTAAGATTTAATTAGACATTATTACAGTGTACATTATTAAACGCAATGTAAAGACAACTTGAGTCAATTTTGAGAAGATAATTGTTCTCAAACTTTAGTTGCAAGAAACTCTCTAACAATGCATTTTCACATGAATGTAGATTGCAAGCTTGCTGTCAACAAATTTCTATAATATTCGTTGTACATAGCAATGTGATATATTTTGTGAGCCACCTTCTTCAATCAAGAGTTGTATTGCACTAGAAACAGTTAGTCATCCTTTATCTCTACGTACAATGTCTTCTTCTCCTTTCTCTGAGGCACTTGTGAGAGAGTTAATTGAATAGCTAGATTAGACCAATCTTTTGTGATGATAACCAACAGGGAAATAAATAACGCAACATTAATGTTTACATACAAAACATACTACCTTTCGCATGCTACACTGGAAAAGAAATTTTGGAGGCAAGTTGAGGTCAACCTCATTCTCCAAATCCTCATGCACTTGTTGTAGTGTCACATTGTCTCGAATGCTAAGAACAGTTAGCAGATCAGGTCCACACCATACCTCAAGAATTCTCAAAGGATTGTTAAGGTTATCAGTTAAATCTTGGTCCAAAGCTAAAACATGACCATTCACTCGATGCCGCCTTATGTAGTGGAAGGAAACTATGAAATTTTGAGAAGCTATCATGCACTTACACACAATAGACTTCTTATTTACTTTGCATAAGATGCCATCAGAATCATGGACATCCCAAGATTCATCTAGAAAATTGCTGCATTTCTCTATCTTGCAGAGTAGCACAGTTCCTGTCTTCCTAATCTCTTTATCATGGAAAAAGTCGATGAACACATGCATGGGCATGAAGATTGAACCACGTACCGGTCGACTAGCAATATTTCCTCTTAATCACTTTTGTATTTCCTAATGGAGCTTAAGTCTAAAACACTCAGAGGTTTCAGATGAAGGGACTGACCACTTTGGATTGTCCTTCAAAGGAATCGAGAGATATTCTAGAGTGCCAAAGCCAAACGTAGAACGTAGAGCATTATAAAAGTGGTCAAAGAAAAAAACCCCTCTTTCAGCTAACACTCTTTGCGCGCTGATGTTATAGAGTAGCTCTCCCACAGCTGCATGGAATGCATCAAAAATGCCAATAATGTAATCCACCAGTTGCCAGTCCTCTTTGTTGGAAGGATAAATATCTACAACTGGCAGATTCAACACACAATACATGAGTGACCATTTTGGATGTAAGAAAACTTACAATTTGGTCGGCTTGTTGGAAATCCTATCGGTGTTGTTCGTAGACGCAACTCTGAGTGCTCAATGAGAACCTCTTTGGCTGTTTTTCCCATTTGTGACAAGCAAAAGATTTTCACCCTACCTTTATAACTGTTCACAAACTCGTTGCCCGTGCACTTTCTCTTCCTCGTCTGCACGAGAATCTAGCTTCCAACTATAATGGTGGTGGAAAGCCATCGACCATTGTCCAAATCAAAGCTATTGAAAATTTTGACAGACTGAATACTTGCGGATGGTCATCAAGGTCTTCTGTTCTCCATTAGTGATTCATCTATGTATGGGAAGATGCATAGCACATATGTGAGAGGGGGAGTGAGGGGGCTTGCTTCTAATTGCAAACACAATATAGTAAATGCGAGCAGAATAGTTAGTTGAGCGCAAATGAATGAGAATGAGCGGGAATACTATGAAGTCTCTCCTATCAAAAAAGTGTGCACAACTGCATTGAGTGTGGGTTATGGTACATTTGTCCTATATTCGGTCCTGAGAAGAAATATTCGAGAAAATCACAATGTATATTATCGTTAAGGTTTTTTATGCAACTAAAAACTACTATTTGAAAATGCCAAAATTTGAGATAAAAATAAGGAAAATCGGAGCTACCGTTACGATAGCCCGCCATCCATTGGTCACGTTGCATTCTCTCTCTAGCGCTAAAAGGACCAAATTTGAGTCCAAACTTTCGCTAGTGTGGTCTCTGAATTTTACAAAGAAATTCTTATACGTCGAGTGTATAAGCAAAGTCCAACTCGCCGTCATACTTTACTCTGTAGCACCCATGCGTGTCTACCACCGGTGTGTCAGTGTCCTCATTCTCTGCATCTAGAGTGGCATGCTCTGAAATAGGAAACTCCGTCCCCCCTCCACTACAAAAACAAGCAAAGCCACAGGATCCCACGTCGCTCTGCCTCTCACGATGCTTGCTACCCTGAGACAAATGTTGGCACGCATTGCCAAAAGAAGTTTTTCATCCACCTGTGGACTGTTGACGACGATGCTGGGGTGAAGTACGAGTCAAATGGAATGGTTTGAGGCCTTGTGATGAAAGGGGAGTGGGGCCGTGCAATGGAAGGGGTGTAGATCAGTAAGAAGGGCCCATAGCCTAGGAGGTGCCATTGATACGAGGCTCTGGATGTAAGGAGTCCTTTCATAGCTCCACCATGGCATGATATGCTGAGAAAGACCATAGGTCGCAAGCAACTGCGAAGTGTAGTGGCCAACCAATCCCTCCGTTGAATGGAGGTACTTGTCCTGCAAAGAGAGTGCATGCTGGAGATCTGGATCTACCATTGGCGGAGGAACCTAGGTAGATGGGCCGGCACCTCTGTAGGTGTAAGAGGGCCATGCCTACTCAAGAGTCGAGTCCATTGGAGGCGACTTTCACCCTGGATGGGGACCCATATGGGATGTGAACCAACCAAAAGAAGAATGACTGGGTTGATCCCCACTATTTGGTCTCTCATTCACCGATATCTATATTAAAGGTATGTAAGTATTAAGAAAGGTATGTAAGGTATGTTAGTAGGGCCTACTAGCGCATATCTTTAAGTAGTACATATCTCCATCTAATGTATAGAGAGGGTAGAGATAGATAGAAGTCAAAGCTTAGATTACTACTTCTTTTAGCCTTCAAAAAAATGCACCCAAGTAACTACACTTGTGGTTTAGAATATTGTTTATTGCAAAGAGTACTAGAGTGGGTTTAATAGTCCTACGTTGGCACCAGTTCCTATCGAGTTTGCTAATAGTCCAATAGTGGCTAAGCTATAGGCAAGTCTAGAAAGACTCCATTATTAAGATTGTTTGGAGGATGCAACGGTGGACGGGCACCCAAAGAGTCATCTAGAAGTCACATTTCATTGTACTCTATCTTTTTTCTGAACATGCCTTGTAATTAGAGAGTAATGGTTCTTAAAAAATATTCAAAAAACCAATTATTCTCTATCCTCATCTCAAAAAACTACAAGCCTTGTAAGGTGGCCAATGGCCGTGGGAAAGGGTCCAAAGACTTTGGGTCAAAACCCTTAGTTTCTAGAGTAACATTATTATTATCTGGAAGGAGTTTTTTGAACGTCAACTGTGAGCTCCAACTCGGCTACAACTTGTAATCAATCTTTCTCTTTATCTGGTAATCAAAAATCAATTCCAATTAGTGCATTGTGTTCCTTGTCTCTTGCTCTTGAATCTAAGTGTAATCATCCTTAGTTTTGCTATGGTTAGCGGCAACCTGTTTGTGAGCTAAAATTCAAAGATTTGAGTACTGAGATGGTTAATTTATGATGTTTTGATCATGGAAGAATGTTTCTACACCACAGAGCAACCTTTTTGGATAGTGCTATTGCAGTTTTTTATTGGAATTAGTGTTGCAAGGAAACGTGCACAGCTTGGAGAAGACAAAGGAATCTCAAGGCACAAAACAAAGGATAGTGCTATTACAGTTTTTTATTGGAATTAGTGTTGCAAGGAAACGTGCACAGCTTGGAGAAGACAAAGGAATCTCAAGGCACAAAACAGAGAGTGTGTTACTTAGTGTGCAATGAAAAGATAGATAGACCTAGAGCTTATATACAATGCACGGGGGGAAAAACCTCCTAAAGAGGGTTAAAATGCCCAGGTGGTCCTACTGTGTTCAGACACAGCAGTACCACATGTATATGGTAACAAATCCCCCTTGGTAGTGATGCGATGAACGAGCGCTGGCACGAAAAGTAAAGATAAGCTCCACGCCCTGAGGACAAGATCGGTCCACAAACGGGAGCAAGCCCAAAGCTTTGCAGAAAGCTTCAAACTTCTCACGAGACAATGCCTTTGTGAAAAGATCTACAAGGTTGTTCTCTGTTGGTACATAAGCCAAGCTGATCTCTCCTACTAAGAGCCTCTCCCTGACATAGTGGTAATGCACCTCAATGTGCTTTGTGCGAGCATGAAAAATTGGGTTCCTTGCAACTGTGCTTTGGCTGTCAGTGTAGATGATGTTGACAATGTCTTGTCCAACACCCAAATCATCCATAAGGCATCTCAACCATACACTCTCAATCGTAGCTGTGAAGACTGCCATGTACTTAGCCTCATAACTGGAAGTGGCCATAATAGGTTGCTTTTAGCTCAAGCATGAAATACATGAACTACCAAGCATGAAAAAAAAAACCACTTGTGGAAACTCACGTTGTGGAGTGAAAACGACAAGGAAAATGATTGCCTTTATAGCCTTGCACACACCACACCCTCGAAAAGAAACACTGCAAAGCCGCAAAAAACACCTATGCCGAACACCTGTAAAGATGGGTGATAATTAGCTCTAACCCAAACCATGATTAAATTTCACAGTCGTGCGTCCACTCCAATGGATCATTTTTAACCACTTGCTGCAATGGATACAAAAAATATGATTCCAAAGGTATGAATCGAGATAGGTATTTAACCTTTTGAATGAAAGTGGCCAATTGTCTTGTATCTTTTGGAGATGACAATAACAACAAGGTTTCCACTTTCTCTCGGTCTGCCTAATTCCATTTTTTGAGATCATATGCCCAAGAAGCTTCACTCTTGGCTATGCCAAATGACATTTCATAAGGTTTAACTGACCCCTGCATTCATCATACCTTGCAAAAGTCATTTCAAGCTTCTAAACATGCTGCTTCCGTGAGCTGTATACATAGAAATCATCTATAAATCCTTTGACAAACTTCCCAAGAAATGGGGTAAGGACCCAATCCACTTTTCTTTTAAAATCTCCAGGCCCATTTGTTAACCCAAAAGGAAGACAACGAAAGCAAAAACAGCCCCAAAGAGTGATGAATGTAGTCTTCTTCCGATCTTCAGGATCAAGGATAAGATGGAAATACCCTGAATACCCATCACAGAAGCTCTATCTCTCAAAACCAGTCCCACAACATCCAAAATCTGATCAATAAAATGCAAAGGGTAAGTATCTTTCTTGGTCACTGCATTCAATGGCTTGTAGTCAATACAAACTTTCCAATGCCCATCTTTCTTTGGAGTGACCACAACAGGGCTCACCCACTATGCATGATCAACTAGAACTATGAACCCTGCATCCAACAATTTATCTATCTCCTCTTTCAAAGCATTTATTTACTCCTTAACCATCCTCTTAACTTCTCTCTAACCGGCCTTGCCCCTTCAATTAACTCAATCTTCATTGGATCCCCAACAAAGCCCCCGATCTCTTGATACGAGGTGATGAAAAGGTTTGGAAACTTGTCCATCATTGTTAAGTACTCCTTCCTCTCTTCTTGTGTCAGATCAGTACTCAACATGTTTTGAATGATCTCTTTCTTTACTATTGATTCTTGTTTAGCTTGCATTAACTCCTCGAGTTGTTCTAAACAACTTGAAGCATTTATATCTCCTAACACCTGCAACACATCACCAATTTCTTCCTTTTCCCCATCCAACACTAGGAATGATACTTTGCCTTCATCACTAGAACTAGAAGAAAAACTGCTATCTGAATCCTTAGAACTTTCTTCACTGGTAATTTCAAATTCAATATTTTCACTCACATCCTCTAAATGTTGTTGGGTGGTCATGTCAAACACCCTCTTCTCACCTTTCTTGACATACACAAAGATTGTGCCCTTACCCCAATCGTGTACAACACCAACGGCTCTCAGCCAAGGTCGTTCCAAAATGAGAGGAAAATCTCCCAACCCTGCCGGCATAACATGAAAGTTCACCAAAATTTTCACATTAAAGACGTCAACCTCCAAGATTTTGATCACTCCCAAATACTTTACTTTGGCCTGGTTATCTAGTCAAATCCTGAATCTAGAGCTTCCACCGGTAGCTCAACCCAACTTCTCAACACATGACTGTGTAATGACGCATACCTAGGCACCTCCATCAATGTAGGATTCTCCCATGCCCACATCTTTGTGCCAAGTGTCTACCACAGGACATGTGCTAGGTAACTCTTCCAAAGACAACACTCATGTCCACGCTTCCGCTCTTTCTCAATCAGATTCACTAACAACTTCCACTGCCTCTTCTGCTTGGGTATCATATTCATCAACTATCCAAGGGTACAATTCACTTTCCTCCCAATCAGTTCTTCCTTCAAACTATAAGGTGCTTGGCCTTCACCCAATGACAAATCTGCTACTTCAAATTTCATGTGAGGTCTCCTTTTTCTCTTTATTGTCGCATGTTCACCTTCTTTCTCCTTCCCTTTCTTCTTATTGGGGCCAATAACATTTTGTGTTCTTTCTCTCTTTCCCAACGGCATCATATCAGCCTCGTTGTCCTCTACACGAATGATTCCCACATGGCCATCACCATTTTGATCTTGGGATTCTTAATGAACTTCATGAGCACCTTGATCCCCTCTTATGTCCAAAGCAAAGTCATTGGCCCTATTCGGTAGTTTTGGGGAAGAGGGTACATATCACCTCCCATCCCAGGTGGTCAGTTGTAGCAAGTACTAATATGTCCAAGCTCTCCACAATTATAGCATGTAGGAATAAATCTTCTGCTAGGGTACCCACCACGTCCATGTCTAGGATTATCAACACGTGGTAGAGCTTCATACTATTGAGGCCCCCCCCCCTTCTTGCTTGTGGTACAACACCTCTTGCATAACCACCTCCACCTCCAAGAACGTTAAGCCATAGTTCCTGCATCATGGCCATCATCACTTACATACTCCACTGTAATTGCTCATTTGCACCCTTTTGAATGGGTTGGACTCCAGCCTCTCCCTGACTCTCCTCATTTTGGCCACTATCAACCTGCCCATGGGCCACTCTCCCATACTTATTAAGATTTTTATCTTTCCAATCTTTATCCCTGGAAGTTGTGACTGCTTCTTCAAAAGTGGCGAGCCTCTTCAACTCAACTTTGAATTTCACGCTGTCGTACTATGACACGTACATAGTGGGAACGCATGCTACAAGAGTTATCTTGTATTTTTTTAGATACATACTTATATTTCCTATAGTGTGCATATGCATATTTAAGTATAATAATAAGACTTCTATCTCATCCTATTATTTTTCTCAAGGGTAACATATCCTTACTTTACCATCAGAAAATACTATGGGAAAAGCTCAATAGCTCCGCCTCTTTAACTTGGGAAAAAAATCATTGATTCTTTATTTCTACTATCTCATTATCATCTCACACCCTAGCTAGATCCTATATCTAGGGTAAACTCCAATATATATATTCTATGTATTTTTTATATTTTTCTTATATTTCTTTTTAAATAGCTACTAGGAGAGAATCAAATCCTAGTGGGACACTAGGTGGCATGATTTCAAAGATACACTTATTTTAATGCATTATTGCAAGCATGATTACAAAACTTTGTCAAGGAGCAATGTCATGCTTTCATATGGCATGAGGTGTCCTTTGGTATTAAATGAAAGTCTAGGCTAAGGAGACCACATGAAGACTTTTGCTGCCATAAATGGATCCTATTTTGATGAATTTTTTACACAAGGTTCCAATCCGAATTGGAAAACGATTGTAAAATCAAAATCGTAGCTAATGAGCTGAAGTTTTTGCCCATATTTTTAACTTTTTATTTGGAGCCACGGTTAAGGAGATATGATCAAAATACTGGACCCCAGTCTGCCCACATCATGCAGGGGCAGCTCATTTCCAACTTTTCCAATTCCTGTTCACACTGGCTCCTCTCTTCTTGTGTAAACCCTTGGGGGTTCCCTTCACCTATAAAAGGGGACCTCTTCTTCCTTGGAAGGAACTCAAGAATTCAAGCCATTGATGAGAGGAATTCTTGAGGGAGTGAGTAGTAATGCCTAATTGTACTTAGCCATTAACATAAGCCCAAGCATACACTTTCTCCTAGAGGGAGACTAGCCATTCTTGCAACAAGCTAACCTTGGAAGATCAACTCTAATCAAAGAAGGTCTTGCACTTGGTGTATCAATCAAAGTGGAATTATCCACTCTTCTTCTCTCTCCCATCAATAATGGTGCCGAAGGGTTTCAAGTAAGATGTGTTCTACATTGATGTTTTCTTGAATTCTTGTTGTTTTCATTTTCATCTCTAATCCAACATATATATATGTATCCAATCTCATCTCCTTAACCAAACCTATCTCTCTCATTCTTAGTAATTCATCCTCTCTAGGTTCTCTTTGCTACAGGTACATCTCTCCCCGGAGTATCCTTATTGCCTACGTGCAAGAATAGGGCTTGGGTGGGAAACTTCTCATCTCTTCACTTCTCTCATATCTACATTTCTCACATACTATCCTAAATGAATAACCCACATGATGATCATTTCTATCGCTTTCACTCTGTACGATCTATTAGAATTAACGTATGGATTAGCCAAAAAATACACTTTCAACAACGTATAGTGTTTCTCTTTGGCCGAGAAAGGCTTAATGAAATACTTCTATCACCGGATCCCATCATACTACCTCTCATAGACTATAACTTTTCTTTTGACGTAAGCGTAGTTATCTTGCTATGAACCAAGAGGATTTGTACACACAATTAATCCCAATCACTAGACAAAATATATATATTATGGTAAGCACAAAACTACAATTCCAAAGAACAATTCGTAGCCTATTTGGTCAGTCAAGATTGGATGCCATTAACTCATCTATTAACCCTTTCATATTACCCATGATACGATATGACCATAGCCTTGATGTTTTCATTTTCGTATTGTTTTGACATTCTCTTTTGTGTTCTTTCTTTGTGTGTGTGAGCGCAAGAGAGAAAGAGTGAATCTTCTTTGATTGCACTTCTTTCCAAACCCTAGTCTTCATGGCATTTATGGTTTAACTCCTTCATATAGTTTTTGTTGAGTTCTCTCACAAACTCTCACAGCCATAAGCCCGGTGCTTTCTTGGCAAGACCGCAAATTTCTCGACATATTTTTGGTGAACCCGGCGTGAACAAGCCGGGGTGAGAGTACATAAAGATGGTTAGCAAAGTGGAGCATCTATATGCTGAAATGAAAGAGCTTGAAGATAGATGCAAATTGCTTGAAGAAGAAGACCGGATTCAAAAAGCGATTGAAAGCGCTATGCAATCCGTATATAATGAGCTTAATATATTCGAAGGCTATGATCCAGAAGGATATCTTGAGTGCTATGTGACAGAGATGAGGCTTTAAGCAATTCCAGAAGCTCGGATGATTTCAGCATTTGTTGAACTTGTGAGTGATGATTTCAAGCACCAAGTTCAAGACTATGCAAGTGTATATGCAAGCAACTGGGGGGAGTTTTCTATAGCTATAACACAGGTATGCGTGGAACATCAAGACCAAGAGATGGAGCAGAGTGGAAGTGGATGTGACCAGCTAGAGTTGGTGTCTTCTATAAGCCATGCAAGTGTCAACACATCCATACATGCCAATTTAGAAGCAGTAATAGATGCATATCTTTTGCAAGATGCAAATTTATTGTATGCAGATGAAGTAGACATAGTGCAAGCTATTTATGCACGTTTGGGTCTTGTAACCTTTTTATCTCAAGATAATGACTTTCATGATGCTATCCAAGCGCCTGAAACGGCTCAAAGCGACTTAGAGGATGATGCAAACTCGTCGGCTATGATAGATGATTTGGACGCTCCTTTTGATTCGTTTGAAGATGCACATGAGTGTATATACAAGGATGAGGATGCTATGGTTTTGACAGAGGATGTGAAGAGAAAACAGGTGGAAGACGGCTATATTAGTGATGTGCTACAATCTACTTTTGAGCAAATCCAGGAACTTTTACCAAGTTTAGAAGAGCCGGATGCCTATGCTGAAGACATATACCAGGATGAAGAAGTCATTATCAATGCTTTCCTATGCGAGTTTGATGCATGTGGTACTACCCAAATGGATATGCCTAGCTGCGAAAGTGCTAATTTAGAGTGGGTGACTGAAAATCTCTTCCTTTGTGAGTATAGCTCTGCTAGTAGCATTGCGGATTGTGAAGTACCTCAGTTAGACGAGGTGGAAGAAGAGGAGTGCATTGACAGAGTAATATGTATGTCTTGTATATATGGAGTAGCAGATGTGATGCAGATGACTCATGAAATTGTGCCTTATTTAGAGCTAGATGCAGCAAGCTTTCACCATTCCATGGTAGAGGAAGGAATGACAGATGCAGATTCTCTGCATGAGGATTGGGGTTCTGCAGTTGAAGCTATGAATCTTCAAGATTCACAAATCAAAGATAGAAAAGTGTTTGGTTATGCTATACAGGTTGAAGTGACATTACAGGATAGAGTAGAAGAGCAAGAAACCTCTTCGGATATGGTCTGTGATGGGGGTGATATTTCTTATCTGTGTGAAGATGCAAATAAAGATGCTTGCCATAAAGTGCCTACTATACAGGGTTCTAAGAAATTCGGTTGCCTGCAGGTATGCAAACAATATCTGAGGCATAAAAGGGATTTAGGTCTTGTGTCACAGGGTATAAATTGCAAGCAGGTTTGTGAGCATCTATCTGTTATGGATAGGAAGGGTATACATGGTGATTCCTTGAAGCAAGAAGAGGATGCTAGCTCTATGCTGACACCAGAGTCATGTAATGAAGAAGGGTTCTCCCTAGATGAGTGGAGACATGATTCAGTTGAAGATAATTTAGCGATGAGTCAAAAAGGAAGAAGGGGTGAAGATATTGTGTCAGAGACTAACTCCAAGGAGGTTTTTGAGCAGTCGGTTACAAGTGACCGGGAGCATACCTACCAGGATGATTTGGAAAGGGAATTAAACACCATATTTGAGAGGTATGCAAAGTTTTATGCTATAAAGCAGGAGAGGTATTTGGTAAAAGGGGAGAGAATTGATGACAGGTTTACCATGCACATTTCTGAGGTTTCTCTCGATGTTGAGAAAGTCTATCTAGAGGATTCTTTTGAGAATGAAGATGCAGATTCAGACTTCTATGCGAAAGAGGTACATATGGATTTACAGATTGGTCAGAAGGTTGAAGTGCATTTTCAAAAATCTTTCAAGTATATTACAGGAAGCCTGGAAGTGTTTTTTAAAAAGGAGGATGAGGAACTTATGTCTCTACGTCGTGAAGATTTTGCGCATAGTGGAGATTTGTTACAGATGTTTTGGAGACAGATGTATATAACAATTCCTTCTGATCCGAGAGAAATTAAAATATGCGGAGAATCTCAATGCTTAGTACAATACAAGTTTTTGAGTTACCCATATGATCTTGGAGGAGGTCATGGGATGACAGGGGATACAATTGCTTTCACAAGTTACCATGAGGTTGGCACATGCCGGAGGATGTGCAGGTTTAGACGGGGTGGATGTCGTGCTGTGACACGTACATAGTGGGAACGCATGCTACAAGAGTTATCTTGTAACTTTTTAGATACATACTTATATTTCCTATAGTGTGCATATGCATATTTAAGTATAATAATAAGCCTTCTATCTCATCCTATTATTTTTCTCAAGGGTAACATATCCTTACTTTACCATCAGAAAAGACTATGGGAAAAGCTCAATAGCTCCGCCTCTTTAACTTGGGAAAAAAATCATTGATTCTTTATTTCTACTATCTCATTATCATCTCACACCCTAGCTAGATCCTATATCTAGGGTAAACTCCAATATATATATTCTATGTATTTTTTATACTTTTCTTATATTTCTTTTTAAATAGCTACTAGGAGAGAATCAAATCCTAGTGGGACACTAGGTGGCATGATTTCAAAGAAACACTTATTTTAATGCATTATTGCAAGCATCATTACAAAACTTTGTCAAGGAGCAATGTCATGCTTTCATATGGAATGAGGTGTCTTTTGGTATTAAATGAAAGTCTAAGCTAAGGAGACCACATGAAGACTTTTGCTGCCATAAATGGACCCTATTTTGATGAATTTTTTACACACGGTTCCAATCCGAATTGGAAAACGATTTTAAAATCAAAATCGTAGCTAATGAGCTGAAGTTTTTGCCCATATTTTTACTTTTTTATTTGGAGCCACGGTTAAGAAGATATGATCAAAATACTGGACCCCAGTCTGCCCACATCATGCAGGGGCAGCTCATTTCCAACTTTTCCAATTCTTGTTCACACTGGCTCCTCTCTTCTTGTGTAAACCCTTGGGGGTTCCCTTCACCTATAAAAGGGGACCTCTTCTTCCTTGGAAGGAAATCAAGCATTCAAGCCATTGATGAGAGGAATTCTTGAAGGAGTGAGTAGTAATGCCTAATTGTACTTAGCCATTAACATAAGCCCAAGCCTACACTTTCTCCTAGAGGGAGACTAGCCATTCTTGCAACAAGCTAACCTTGGAAGATCAACTCTAATCAAAGAAGGTCTTGCACTTGGTGTATCAATCAAAGTGGAATTATCCACTCTTCTTCTCTCTCCCATCAATAATGGTGCCGAAGGGTTTCAAGTAAGATGTGTTCTACATTGATGTTTTCTTGATTTCTTGTTGTTTTCATTTTCATCTCTAATCCAACATATATATATGTATCCAATCTCATCTCCTTAACCAAACCTATCTCTCTCATTCTTAGTAATTCATCCTCTCTAGGTTCTCTTTGCTACAGGTACATCTCTCCCCGGAGTATCCTTATTGCCTACGTGCAAGAATAGGGCTTGGGAGGGAAACTTCTCATCTCTTCACTTCTCTCATATCTACATTTCTCACATACTATCCTAAATGAATAACCCACATGATGATCATTTCTATCGCTTCTGTACGATCTATTAGAATTAACGTATGGATTAGCCAAAAAATACACTTTCAACAACGTATAGTGTTTCTCTTTGGCCCAGAAAGGCTTAATGAAATACTTCTATCACCGGATCCCATCATACTACCTCTCATAGACTATAACTTTTCTTTTGACGTAAGCGTAGTTATCTTGCTATGAACCAAGAGGATTTGTACACACAATTAATCCCAATCACTAGACAAAATATATATATTATGGTAAGCACAAAACTACAATTCCAAAGAACAATTCGTAGCCTATTTGGTCAGTCAAGATTGGATGCCATTAACTCATCTATTAACCCTTTCATATTACCCATGATACGATATGACCATAGCCTTGATGTTTTCATTTTCGTATTGTTTTGACATTCTCTTTTGTGTTCTTTCTTTGTGTGTGTGAGCGCAAGAGAGAAAGAGTGAATCTTCTTTGATTGCACTTCTTTCCAAACCCTAGTCTTCATGGCATCTATGGTTTAACTCCTTCATATAGTTTTTGTTGAGTTCTCTCACAAACTCTCACAGCCATAAGCCCGGTGCTTTCCTGGCAAGACCGCAAATTTCTCGACAACGCTTTCCTTTAAGTTAGACAAAGCCTTCCTTCTTCAACATGGCACGGGGAATCTCATTTCCTAAAGCTCGGGCCCATTTATCCCATAAATGGGTAAATTGCATGACAAAGTTATAAACACTTTGATTAGCCTTTTGAGCATAGCCCAAGATTTTGTGCCTGACTTCATCAGGTTCTTCAATGTTCCTATATTGTGCAAAAAAGGCAAGCTTTACACCATTATAATCCAAAACAACCCCCGGTACTTGTGCTTGTGCTGCCTCCCCATGATTGTTGCAACCAAGTCTTTGCCTCATCCTGTAAACTGCATTGCAACAATCTCAGCAGTATGATTGGATCTTGTATGCCCTATAACAAGCAATTGACTTCCAATTTCTCAATGAAATCATGTGCGTTCTTGTTAGGCAATCCGTGAAACTTAGGGAACTCGTCTGCCATGATTGATTACCACAATTTACGTACATGTGAGGTTGATAGTGCTTGGGATGTCGATGGATCACTCCACACCTAATGCACCTCACACTAGGTAACCCAACCCCCAATGTTCCGCTTCAAAATACCTCATGACCCTCACAAAGGTTGCAATGCAATTCAAAGACTGCTTCAACTACTAACCGTAAATAGCACATACATAGGCGATTGTCCATAAGGACCCACATCCCCTTTACATTCTCCACCTGCAGCATAGACCAATTTCAGGAGAGTCGGATCACATGAGCATTGATCCTCCGTGGGGGCACCAAAACGATGTTGGGTGCAAACAACAAGGAAAATGAATGCCTCTATAGCCTTACACACACCACACCGTCGGAAAGAAACATTGCAAAGATGCACAAAACACCTATGCTGAACACCTGTAAAGCCCAGTGAGAAACAACTCTAACCCAAACCATAATTAAATTTTTTGAAAATCAAGACCATAAAGACAATGTTGTGTAGACCTCCGTAGAGTATCCAATGCTTGATTCCGATAATGGATGAGAGAGTTACAAGTTTTCGAAGATGGGGGGTCTCTCAAAAGCTCCAAAAAAACAAGTCTCTGTAAGGAAAAAAAGTGTGCACAAAATTGCAACTACAATAATGGGGGCATTTTTCCCTTTTCTGAAGTGGAGTTTTCTTGCTATCTTAGCCGACATCTTTCTCTATTGGTTTATTTTTTGCCTTTTTTGGGAATGGCGGGCTCTATGTCGGTGACTTTTGACTTTAGAGATGGGAAAAATGGGTTGTCCAAGGGGCCCAAAAAGTTGTCCAAGCACTTGGCCAAGCAGTGGGAACCCAAAACATGCGCCCCCTCTCCCCCAAGTGACCACAAGCCTCCATATCCAAGGACTGAGAGCTCCATTCTCCCATTTGATTCAACAAAATAAAGTACCCGCTCCACCCCTTATACCCTCCACTTTGCACTCACCCAACCCCACGTGGGACTATTCCATTGCCACATGGCACCATCCTCCCAACTCCCCACACATGCACATAAATTTTGTGTTCTGCTTCCTACACCTAGCAACCTTGGCGAAAGCATAGCGGATGACTCCGACCACCAAATGCAACGCCATAAAGCACGGCTCGGAGCTCATTAATTTGTCTATCTCCAAATTTTTCCAACTACATCATTTCTAATTAAATCCATCAAGTCGGCCTGCATCCGCAACCACTTTCTAAGTAGGGGACCGCCCACTGCAAGTGCATGTAACTAATGATGTATGAGTCTGATTCACAAGCTATCAAGCACGACCAAAAATGCACATTAAAAAAAATCTTTTGAAATCTCAAAAAACCCAAAACTCCAGAAAACAAGAAACTTAGCAGAACTAAGCCTTTGTACATGAATTTTTACAAGGGCACTTTCAAGACTCAAAGCACTATGTACACATATATACTTGGGGCTAGTCAGCAAGCTATTTAGCATCACTTATTTTCTTTATGCCCATCCAAAAAATGCATGACAACGTTGTCAAGAAGTAGGCGGTCTTGCCAGGAAGGCACCGGGCCTCTTGCTGTGAGAGTTTGTGAGGAAGCTCAATGGTTATGAGAAAGAGCTAAGATGTAGATAACATAGCTTCTAAATCTAAAGAAGAAATGTATCCAAATAAGCCGCTCACTTTTACACACATGATGGAGAGAACTCATGAAAGATAGTCAGAACAAAACAAAAATGAAAACATCGAGATTACGATCATATCGTATCATGGGTAGGATAAAAGGGTTAATGGATGAGTTAATGATATTTAATCTTTGTTGTCCAAATAAGCTACGGATTTCTCTTTGGAACTGTAGCTTTGTGCTTACTATAATGTATATGTTTTGTCTAGCGACGATTGGGATTAGTTGTAAGTACAAATCCTCTTGATTCATAATAGAATAACCACATTCACATCAAAAGAGAAGTCATAGTCAATAATCGGTAGTATGATGGGATCTGGTGAGAGAAGTATTTCGTTGAGCCTTTCAGGACCAAATAGAAACACTATGCGTTGCTGAAAGTGAATCTTTCGACTAATCCAAATGTTGACCCTAATAGATTGCACTGAATGGAATTGAAAGAAATTACCTCCATGTGGATTATGGTTATTCATCAATGATATACTTAGTATGTTCAAAGATAAAGGTGTGAAAGAAGTGAAAGGAGAAGAAGAAGAGAGTTTCTCTCCCAAGCCCTATTGTTGCCCTTAGGCAATAAGGATACTGCGGGGAGAGAAGTACCTGCAGCAAGGAGATTCTAGAGTTGGTGGAAGAGAATGAGAACCTTAAGACAGAGAGGTGCTTGTGAAAGATGAAGATATGGTTACTAACCTTGTGCACATAAATGTTCCCGCAAGAAGGTTGTGAGCAATCGCCACCACCTTAATGGAGAGAGAAGATGAGGCAAGACTTCAGCCTTTCTTCAAGAGAAAGTGTGACCCTAAGATGAGTGTGACACTATGGAATTGATCTATTCTCACTCACTCATAACTTGCCCCAATAAAGAAAAGGTTGCCCTTTTTATAGGTGAGGGAGCCATGTTTTACATAATCACTTGATTAGGCTAAAGAGTTAGACCAAATCAAATGTTCTTTGGATATTTATTAAAATGGGAAATATTAGGACTCAAAATATCATGAAATTCAGCATCTTTGGTCGTTGAGGCTCCATGTCAGTGCATGATGTATGTGGGCCCCACCTAGGCATCTTTTGTGTGGCTCCAGTAGGGGGTCTCAACTTGTGTGTCTTGTCCTTCAAGGCATCTTTGAGGTGTCACATTCACATGCTTGTGTCTTTTATCCTCAAAATATCTTATTTTATGGAAAAAGACGAAGATTACCTCTTTTCACTTGATTCACCTGTTTAGCATCTCTTCTTGCAGTGTAGTTGTGAGAGGATTTTTCACTCTTTTCTCTGTAACTTTGGACCTGTAACTCGGATTGAAGAAGAAATCAAGGAAGATGTACAAGAGGTCTGATTTTACAAAGAGACAACGTGGCACATACCGGAGGATGTGTAGGTTTAGAGGGGGTGGATGTCGTGCTATGGCACGTATATAGTGGGAACGGGCATTAAACGATTTATCTTGTGACTTTTTGATGCATAAGTATACTTTATATAATACTCATATGCATAAATAAAATCTTTCTACCATACCTTAGTATTACCTTTGAAGTAATATAAATGTACATTACTATTAGAAAGTACTGCAAGAGAAGTATCAATGATTGTGCCTCTTTTTGTCTGGGGAAAAGCATTTGTATATTTCTTCTAATATCTCAGCTATACCCTACCATATATAAATTATTTTCTTCTTTTCACATTTATTTAATAATATAACCCTTCAATAATGCATACCTTCTTGGATACATACAAGAGGGAAGGGCCTACTACAAGAATTTATGAAAAGGAAGATCCAAAGATTCTTGGACCATCCCAATTTGAAAATCCCGACCTAAGGGCGTGGAGAAATTCACTGGATGATTCCAGAGCTTCATGTTCACTTTGATCTTCACCTGTGTTTTGCTCTTCTTCCTCATCAACATCTCCTCTTCTCTTAAACATTTTAATCCTTTTTCCCACAATGGGAATCTTTACTTCTGTACCATCTAGTTCAGACAAGCTGTAAGTAGCATTTTCATGCACATGCTTTACAAAATACGGTCCAAACCATCGTTTTGAGAACTTACGCATGACTGTGTGCTAGTTATCAAGGCTACTATCATACACTAAAACCCAGTCACCTTTTTCAATTGCTTTGCTCCTGAGTCGATGTCGCTTATCAAAGTAGTCCTTGTTTTTCAACCTTTCATTTTTGAGTCGTTCTTTTGCAGCTTCAATGTCTCTAGGTCTTCTCTCTAGTTGCCTTATACGCAGTGCAAGGAGATCTTCCCTACTAAGCCCCTCTTGCCAAGGTAGTACATTCCATGTTGGAATTGTATCTTCAATCGGCATCACTGGCTTTTGACCATACATTAGCTCCGCAGGCATGTAGCCAGTTACTGAGCTATGTGTTGTACGATCAGCCCATAAAGCATATGGTAACACTTTTGGCCACTCACCAACTCTTTGTTCATAAGCCTTGGCCAAAGCTTTGATGAAAGGAGGATGCCCTCTGTCACTCTTTCCATTGCCTTCAAGGTTGTAATCTGTGGTAAGAGAAATCTTGATTCCTAATCTGGTAAAGAACTTCCTTGCTTCCTCAGCATCTAGCTCACCTCTATCTGCAGTGATCTTTCCCACACAACCATAACGGCAAATCACCTCATCAAGAAGGAATTTGCACACAGATTCTGTGGTTTTAGCTCTTAATGCTCTTCCTTCGACTTGATTAGTTAGGTCCTCTCGTGCAAGAACCAAGTATCTCATCTGCTAGAGTCCTAAAGGCATTGTGACTAGATCCACAACCCATTTATAGTGCATGGATAGTGGATATGTAGGGTGCAATCCATCATGACGTTGGACATTTGAATACATTTGACAATTTACACATGACTCTACAAATTGAGATACATCTTTATACATACCCTTCCACTAGTATTTTTCTTTGAACTTGGAGAAGGTTGCCCACACACCCCTGTGTCCAGCCCATAGACTCTTATGAAACTCTTGCATGAGCTTTACTTGAGTCTCTTTTTTACATATAACCCGTTGTGGTGTAGCACCCTTTTGTTTAGGATGTTTCCAGAAGTAACCATCCCTCAAAAAGTACCCATATGCTTTCTTGCGTATCCTCCTGAATTCTTGTTCAAACCAATCATCCTGTTTTGCTAGAGTACTCAAATAGCTTCCAATAAGAAGCCAATCACCTTCATAAAGATCTTTCAAGAACAATTCAAGTGTATTAGTCATGCAGACATAGTTACCTTTGACATGAGAGATGGAATAGAACTTTGTGCCCACATCATCTCCCTCATCAATCATCTGTGACTCATCTTCATACCTTGCCCTTGATAGCATATCTTCCATTGTATTGTCTTTACCTGCAATGTGCTTGAACTCGGGATTTAAGGACTTAATGTAGGCAATCCACCGCAACATAGCAATGTCTGGCGTTGATCAGCTTGTAATCATCCCAAGAAGTGGTAGACAATCTGTTTCTACAACCACACATGCACCAATTAGGTACTCTTTCCCACTTTTCAAGGCTGTAACCATACCCCATAGCTCTCTCTTTATCTGTGGATAGTTTCTTTGGCGAGCACTTAGTACCTTTGCTCCAAATCTTACCACATACCTGCGTCATTCTTCGTCATCTTTCCCTATTGCCCATCCAATCCCTGTAGGACTGGTGTCCGCTATCACAATTACTAGCCTTTGACACTCATAGTCTACCTTTCTCAAAGTTGGTGCTGACTGGAGCAACTCCTTTATCTTTTTCATGGATTTTACATGTGCTTCTTTCCATTTAAACTTTTGTTTCTCTCTAAGCAGCTGATAAAGAGGATTAGCTACATGTGCATAATGTGGAATCCAAATAACATAGAAGACACATGCTCCCAGAAACCTTGTAACCTCAGTGATGCTAGTGCATGTTTCTTTCATTCTTTGGATGGCATCTACCTTTGATGGACAAGTTTTCATACCATATGGCCCACACATGTGCCCTACAATGAGCACTTCTTTGACACCAAACATAGAATTTTTCCCTGACAATGTAAGATTCACTTCTTCCAACCTAGAAAAATTTTTATCACAATCATTTATGTGATTTACCACAAACCTGGGACATCCCTTGAGATCCAAAGCTTCATCTTTGTCACTTTCTTCACATCCTTTGATATGAAAATCATCAATGAAAGGTATTGTGATTTGAGGAATAAAGTCACGTAAGACCTTATTCATCCCATTCATCATATGTGCAACCGAGTCGGTTGCTCCGTGTGGCAAGGTACACATCCTTACCAAACCCAAAGGTGTCCTCATGGTTGTCAAGTTTCTGCTTTTGATTGAAAGTTGAAATTGATCATACCCTCAGTAGAGATCCCCCATTGAGTAGATTGCCCTCCCTGCAAACGCCTCTGCAAACTCATCCACAATTGGACCTGTACCTACATTTCTAATTGTCACCTTGTTCACTGGTTGCATATCTTGGATGAAGCATAGAGAACCATTCTTCTTTGGAACTGTGAACCACCTGTTTGAGTATGGAGCACAAGAAGGCTCCAAGATTCCCATTTTGATTTTCTCATTCAGTAGCTCTACTAACTTTGGCAAATGAGCCTTTGGAGCCGGAATAGGCCGCAGATTCCAAGGCACATGAGGTATTGTGAAAATTACCATAGGAGCTACAATAGAAGGATCAACACATCCTGTCTCATGTGGCTATAATGCAAAAGCCTTACCATGATTTGAAAGCATTTCTTTGAAGCACTTTGTCTCCTCCTGTGTTAGAAACTCCTCACAACCAATCTGCAACTCTTGGAAAGACTCCTTTGTGAAGGTATGCCCAATCTTTTTAGGATTCCTCAAACTTGGTTGTAAAGAAGCCTGCTCAATCTTTTCCCTATTGTTGGGTGGTAAGGGTGAAGCTACTGGTTTCACCTTCTTTGCTACACTCTTGTATTTAGTTTCAACATGGACTTCTGGGCCAACTGTTTGATTTTCTTTAAAGACTTCTATTACTTGATACATTTCCATAGAGCAAACTTCCACAACTTCATTTTCAAGATGCAAACTAGACCCCATTATAGCATCAAGCTCACCCATAGTATCTACAAAAGAAACTTGTTCACACAAACCCAAAACATTTTCAACAAGCTCTAGCAACCCACTCTTTTTCATGCCTATTTGTACATTATGCACATATTGCCTCTCACATCTCTTCAAATCTTCAAGTTTTGTAAAACATACCGATCCATTCCTTGTTACCAAGGAGCCCGTTGAAAAAGTTTCACCTATTTTTGGATCAGGCGAGACCTTTTTCTTTATGTACCACTGCAATCTCGCTTTACAATGGTACTTGGCCAAAACCCATCATTTCTCTATGATCATGAAACTCTTTGCTCACCTTTGGTAGAGGATGTTCTCTGAGGTTGTCACAATTTTTTTCATGGTTTACACAAACTGTGAGAAATTGGACAGCTCGTTTACCATCTTTGCTACGTATCCTAGAATATGTTGAACCATCATCCATTACCTTTGTTTCCATTCGAACTCCCACAATGTAGGGTTGTCCAAGGATGAGATGATATGAAGATGTATCCTGTACAAAGAAGTTTTGGTCAATCTTTACATCACCTATTGTTACCTTCACACTTGGATATGCTGCATACAATTCACCGGATGAATTGTTTGCCACTTTTACCATCCAACCATGATCTGTGTCCATCGTCCATTTGCACTTGTTGTAGAGACTCTTTGACATTATGTTTATTTTTGAACCATGGTCAATTAAGGCAACAAATGGCTCTTAAAGATCACCTACCTTGACCAAAGTTTCTGTAGTAGCCCTTGCCCAATGACTTAGTGAATAGTAGCTCCTAGGAATATCTTCAACTTCTTCATCATCATTTGAGAAATGCACTTGGTTCACTCTCCCACTAGATTGGTAGCATCCTACCCCACAACTCCATCATCCTCCTTATTTAGCAGCTGCATCCCTTGTGTCTTCGAGGTTTCCCCTTCAACCTGTGGACGAGAAACTTCGGCAAGGGTTTGCCTCTTCCTCTTGATCATGTCAATGATCTCCTCATGGAATTCACGCTTTGCAATGCCAAGAACTTCTCCCAGAGTAAACTCAATCTTGCTATTCAAGATCCTTTCCTCCAAGACTTTCTTTAAATCTATAGCAACCTCAATATCAGATTGTAGTTTATAAGTTGGGCCTTTTGTCTTACCTTTTGTTGGCTCTTTCTTCTTTCCTATTGTAGACTTCTCCATGAGTACTTCAGGTGGAGATGCTCCTTGTGTCGAGGGTGTTTGAGAAGGCATTGAGTCGCTTCTTTCCCCACTTCTAGAAGCTCTTTTTGATGGTCCTTCATCAACATTCTCACGCCTGCGCTTCTCTTCTACAATCGCCTCATTTTGTTGGCATTTTGTAATGTAGGCATGCACTGACAATGAGTCCACTGGATCATTCCATCCTGTTTCTAGACGTATGCAATCACCTACTTCATGTAGAATCTCTTTTGTAAGCTTTCCCTTTTTAGCTAATTGCATGAAATTTGGCCAAATTTGACCATGATGGTCACTCACCTGTTCATCACTAAGATGCTCAATTTTTACTCCATAAGTAGCTACCTCAATTGAAGAGGTGGCATGCTTAGTTGCCATATCTTCAACTAAGGTTTGCATTCCCCCCTTCCTAAAGTTAGTTCTCAAGGGTAGACCTGTCTCTCTTAAGTGGATTTTACTATCCTTAAAAAAGACAACATCTTTTGAGAAAGCATCACTAAAATCATCACAATCCCTTCTTACATGGTCTGTACTATCACACCAAATACATCTATTAACAAACCCTTCTTTGGGTTGTTGTCTTTGCCTAGGGTGGCCCTGATGGTTGGCCTTTTTCTTCAAGCTTTGCAAGATTCACCTTTACGTCACGCATTCCCTTCACAAGTTCATTTAGCATGGACTCATCAAACTTAGGAGCGATAAAAGTAGGCTTTACCATTTTGTCAGAAGTTGAGGTGGAAGAATTTGTAGTGTTTACTACCATCTTGTCCCTTCTTCTTTGTCGTTTGGCAAGCAGTGAGATAGCACCTTCAACCTCATTCCAGTTGGTCTTTAGTCCTTGCTCAACATCTTTATCTTCAAGAAGAAGCTCCAAATTTTCTTGAAACTCTTTACCTGCTGCTTGTAAGAAAAGATCTGTCTTCTCTACATCTAGTGTGACCCTTTCTGTCCGTGTGAGTTGTGCATAGCGCCGCTCAAATTCCCTAAGTAGCTTTGTTATTGATAGTCCTTGCTTTGGCTTGACTACCCATTCTAAGAATTTTCTTTTGGTCACTCTCTCCAAGTCCTCCATGAAATATTCCTCCTTTAAAGCTACTTTAAGTTCTTCCCAATTTCTCCCATGCCCATCTTTAATTGCCCTAACATGCTCCCTAATTTCTGGAGCAACAACTAGCTCAAAGTTTTGAATCATCTCACCTTCTGACACGCGATGCAGCTCCATCTCCTTCACATACTCGCGTAAGTACTTGGTTACATCTTTGCCATTGAATTGATCCATTCTGTTGACGACCGCTTGTATAGCCTTCATTGCTGGAATCTCCCTTCTTTCAGTGGCATGTTGTTGTTGCATGAACATTGCAAATGCTTGAAACATTTGCATTGTTGATGGGTCAAAATGCATATCCTGTTGCTCAACATGATCACCCATGGTTACCCACAAATTCTCACCCTGGCAGGTTCATGTCGGGTTCACCAAAAATATGTCAAGAAGTAGGTGGTCTTGCCAGGAAGGCACCGCGCCTCTTGCTGTGAGAGTTTGCGGGGAAGCTCAAGGGTTATGAGAAAGAGCTAAGATGCAGATAAAATAGCTTCTAAATCTAAAGAAGAAATGTAGCCAAAGAAGCCGCTCACTTTTACACACGTGATGGAGCGAACTCATGAAAGATAGTCAGAACAAAACAAAAATGAAAACATCAAGATTACGATCATATCGTATAATGGGTAGGATAAAAGGGTTAATGGATGAGTTAATGATATTTAAATCTTTGTTGTCCAGATAAGCTATGGATTTCTCTTTGGAACTGTAGCTTTGTGCTTACTATAATGTATATGTTTTGTCTAGCGATTGGGATTAGTTGTGAGTACAAATCCTCTTGATTCATAATAGAATAACCACATTCACATCAAAAGAGAAGTCATAGTCAATAATCGGTAGTATGATGGGATCTGGTGAGAGAAGTATTTCGTTGAGCCTTTCAGGACCAAATAGAAACACTATGCGTTGCTGAAAGTGAATCTTTCGACTAATCCAAATGTTGACCCTAATAGATTGCACTGAATGGAATTGAAAGAAATTACCTCCATGTGGATTATGGTTATTCATCAATGATATACTTAGTATGTTCAAAGATAAAGGTGTGAAAGAAGTGAAAGGAGAAGAAGAAGAGAGTTTCTCTCCCAAGTCCTATTGTTGCCCTTAGGCAATAAGGATATTGGGGGGAGAGAAGTACCTGTAGCAAGGAGATTCTAGAGTTTGTGGAAGAGAATGAGAAACTTAAGAGAGAGAGGTGCTTGTGAAAGATGAAGATATGGTTACTTACCTTGTGCACATAAATGTTCCTGCAAGAAGGTTGTGCCCGTTACATTGACATGATTGCTACTTGAATACCTTCCAATGAAACAATTAGGACACAACAAGAGAGATGAAAGCAGGAGTAAAGATAGAATTAGAGATAGATCTAAGTGTGGTGGTGGTATTAAAGATAAATAATGAGAGATAGAGAAGGAGTTAAATACAAGTATTGGACTAGATATGCAAATGAAAGAAAAACTAGAAACATATATCTTACATGAGAGCAATCGCCACCACCTTAATGGAGAGAGAAGATGAGGCAAGACTTCAGCCTTTCTTCAAGAGAAAGTGTGGCACTAAGATGAGTGTGACACTATGGAATTGAGCTATTCTCACTCACTCATAACTTGCCCCAATGAAGAGAAGGTTGCCCTTTTTATAGGTGAGGGAGCCATGTTATACATAATCACTTGATTAGGCTAAAGAGTTATCCCAAATCAAATGTTCTTTGGATATTTCTTAAAATGGGCAATAGTAGGACTCAAAATATCATGAAATTCAGCATCTTTGGTCGTTGAGGCTCCATGTGGGTGCATGATGTATGTGGGCCCCACCTAGGCATCTTCTGTGTGGCTCCAGCAGGGGGTCTCAACTTGTGTGTCTTGTCCTTCAAGGCATCTTTGAGGTGTCACATTCACATGCTTGTGTCTTTTATCCTCCAAATATCTTATTTTATGGAAAAAGACCAAAATTACCTCTTTTCACTTGATTCACCTGTTTACCATCTCTTCTTGCAGTGTAGTTGTGAGAGGATTTTTCACTCTTTTCCCTGTAACTTTTGACCTGTAACTCGGATTGACATGCTTCAAAAGGAAAAATTGGCCTACTAAAAGATCTTGACTTGGTTTTGGAATTTTTTCCACGCCCTTAGGTCGGGATTTTCAAATTGGGATGGTCTAAGAAGCTTTGGATCTTCCTTTTCATAAAGTCTTGTAGTAGGCCCTTCCCTCTTGTATGTATCCAAGAAGGTATGCATTATTGAAGGGTTATATTATTAAATAAATGTGAAAATAAGAAAATAATTTATATATGGTAGGGTATAGCTGAGATATTAGAAGAAATATACAAATGCTTTTCCCCCAGACAAAAAGAGGCACAATCATTGATACTTCTCTTACAATACTTTCTAATAGTAATGTACATTTATATTACTTCAAAGGTAATACTAAGGTATGGTAGAAAGCTTTTTTTTATGCATATGAGTATTATATAAAGTATACTTATGCATCAAAAAGTCACAAGATAAATCGTTTAATGCCCGTTCCCACTATATACGTGCCACAACACGACAGTGTGTCATAACAACCAACCCAATCTGAGTCTCAAAAAGCATGTAAATTTGGTAGCAATGATTCCCCCCTTGAGATAAAACAAGCCAGATGCAAAGTGCCACTCAAGTAGAAAAAAATCTTTTTGACTACGTGCCAATGCCTAGAGCCTGGGATATGCATAAATCTACTGATTTGTGAGACTGCATATTGAATATTTGGCCTCGTGTTGCATACATAAATGAGGTAGCCAATGGAAGTTTTGTAAAGAGTGACATCAGTATGATCCCCAGAATCATGTAGACTCAACTTAAAACCTGTCTCCATGGGAGTGGCAATAGGTTTGAAATCCTCAAGTCCAAACTTACATAGCAATGTCTCTATGTAACTGTTTTGACACAAGGAAATACCACAATCACACTTCTTAGACTGTATGCCCAAGTAATGATGCAATAGCCCCAAATATTTCATCTTGAAAGTAGCATTCAAATCAGCCTTAAATTCAGTAATATGTGCCTCCTTGTTGGGACCAGTGATCCACAAATCATTCACATAAAGAACAAAAATGAGAAGTACATTGCCCTGATGCTTGACATACAATGTGATTTATGTTCTATTGTTACAAAAGACTTGTTTGATCAAATGAGTGTCAGATTTCTCATGCCAAGCACGAGGAGATTGCTTCAACCCATGCGAAGCCTTCTTACATCTGCACACTTTGTCCTTTTGTCCTTTCTTGTCAAAACCGCGAGGCTGCCTTACATAGACTTCCTAAAAAATGTCACCATTCAAGAAAGCAGTAACAATGTTGAATTGATGTACATCCCAACCAAAATGAGCTTCCAATGCACATAGAAAACGAACAGTAGTCATACGATAAGTGGGAGTAAAATTTTCTTCATAATCTATGCCTTTCTACTGTACATAGCCTTTGGCAATAAGTCGAGCCTTATGGAGATGAGCCTCACCATTCGTCTTGCGTTTCAACTTGTAAACCCACTTTTTACCAATGGACTTTTTGCTAGGAGGCAAATCACATAAAGTGCATGTGTCATTTTCTATAAGTGCTTCATATTATGATTGCATGGCAACCATCTAATTTTTTGAATTTTGTGCTTCATCAAAAGATAGAGATTCCTCTATATCATATAAGCTAGACACAACCAAAGCATAACAAATCTGATGCATAAGTGGCATGACAAGAACCTGAATGAGTACAACTAGACAAAGGTGCATCCAATTTACTCTCACGCAAAGTGTGCACCAGCCATTTTGGCATACCTCTAACCTATTTATTTTCAGCCCTTTCCTCATCAAGTACATCATGTACATCTGCATCAATAATAGGTTGATCTGTAACATTTTTAGAAACCCCCATAGAAAATTTCCTCATTTGAATTTACATTCAAACTTCCACTATTGAAAAGAGGCAATAAAATGCAAAAATGTAATGTGTGCATACATTAATATCTCTAGTACATGACAACAAAGGCTGAACAGAATCTTCCACAAACATAACATCACGTGAGACCAAAATACACTTTTTTTGTGGATGGTACAACTTGTAACCTTTGCTTTGAACACTATAACCAACAAAATACATTTGAAAGACTTATCATCCAATTTTTTGTGCTGCGCTTGTGGCACTAAACTATAAGCGAAACAACAAATAACACACATGTGCTCAATAGATGGCTTTCTATCATGACATGATTCATATGAAGTCATAGATTGCAATGCTTTTGTAGGACACCTGCTGAGTACATAAGTGGCACACATGACAGCCTCGAGCCAAAACAAATGTGGTAAAGCTTGACTCTTGACCATACATCCTACAATTTTTGTAAGAAATGTGGTTTTTCTCTTAGCAACACCATTTTTCTGAGACGTATATGGCATTGTACATTTGTGTTTTATCCCATAACTAGACAAAAATGCATGAGATTCATGAGACATATACTCCCCCCCTCTATCATAAACGGTGGGTGCCCATAGTACATTTCGAGACATTTTCAGCCATAGCAAGAAATTGCTTGAAGCACATAAACACTTTGGAATTAGCTTTCCATCGACATACCCATGCATGCCCGGATTAGTCATCAATGAAAGTCACAAAGTACAAGTAATTTCCCAAGGATGAAGTTTGGATAGGCCCACAACACATCATTATGCACAAGTTGCAATCTGCATGTAGCACAAACTGACCCATCCTTTGGAAACTTAGCATGCTGTATTTTACCCAAAATACAACCTTCAAAAACATGTTTGACAGGTGCTTCATGAGGAGGCAAAGAAGCAACCATATCACATTTTTGCAAACGCAGCAAATTGGTAAAATTCAAATGCCCAAAACGTGCATGGCACAATTTTTCATATGAAATAACCTTTAAACTTGCAACTGCATTTGCAAAATTTTGTCCAAACTTATCATACAAAGTGAGCTTATAAAGCCCACGACACAAAAGACCAGATGCAACAATTTCATCACCAAAACTAAGATCATGAATTGTACGAGTCTAGCAAGTACAGATACAAACAAAAGGTTCTTTTTGATCCCAAGTACATACAATGCATCAGCAATTGTGAAAGAACTTTCATTTTCAATAGTAAGCACAATCTTTCCAACTCCTTGAGCACGATAAGAGGCATTGTTGGCACAAGTCGCCGTATTCCCATGAGAGATAGACTCAATAGAGGCAAACAAATCACGATGTGAAGTATTGTGCTTTGTAGCACCATTGTCAAAATACCAGACATGTGAATCTGTAGCAACTAACATACATGCATCATGGACAATAGGATTACATGCATCATGGACAATAGGATCATAAGTGCACTCTACATTAAATGCCCATTATGCACCAACATCAGCATCACAATCTCCTTTGATAGAAGACTCTACAATCGTTGCTCTGTAGTGGATCTAGGCTCTTTCTTCTTAGCCTCTTTTGTCTTCAATTTTGGACACTGCTTGATCAAGTGATTGTTAGCTTTACAATATTGAAAACGCATCTTCTTTTTGTCCTTATCACCAAAATTGCTAGAAAAAGTGATGCTAGCAGAAGCATTAGGAACATAACTTTTGCCACTCGCAACAAAATCATAAGAAGTGGTTACATTGTTGTTTCCACCCTTTCTTTGAGCTACAATAAAAGAATGTTCAACTGCACGCTCCCTAGTCTTTGTTTTTTTTGGAAAGTGACTCTTGCAACAGCAATGTGTGTAATGCATCAAACTTGACAACTTCAGGATTTCCTTGGGTCATAAGTCTCCAAGTACTATCAAAAGTCTGGTAAGAATTTGGCAAAGCATAAAGAACCCTCTGCACAAGTGAACTGTAAGAAAAGACTTCTCGTACAGAAATCAGTTGCTCATTAGCATCCTCGACACTAGCAAGTAAAATATCCATTTCATCTTCCTCACTTATAATCTTCGATTCCAACTCCTTTACACATCAAAGTAATTTTAGCCTCATTGTGGATTGCATAAAGACTTGCTAGAATATCCCAAGCTTGTTTTGTAGATTTTTCTAAACGAATGCGAGGAGTGATAGTGTCTTTAACATACAATTCAATCAATGCATGAGCCTGAGAATCTCTTACATCCCAACGAGTCTACTCAACCATAGGCAAAACAACTCTGGCAACAATAACCTTGGCAGCAAAACCTGGAGCATCCTCAACATCGCCTGCATCCACAGTACCACCATGTACATCAATGCCCTAAACAATGTTCCGAACTCCCTTTGATACAAGTACATGTTGCATCATGTTAGCCCACCTAGGGTAATTGTCCCCATCCAATCTGTCCAGCAGTAGTAAACATCTTAAATACATCTCTGTTGTTGTCATCCATGGAAAATGCCTGCACCTAATGTGAAAACTACTCAAAATGAGGAGAAATTGAGTGAGACTAGCACGTGCTATATAGCACAAACCCGGAGTAGAATGTATGGGACTTGGTATGCAGTAATTGGCACTCACAAAAAATTCTGCACAAAATGACAAAATTGCCTATACAGACCTAATTATAGTGGAAATGGAGGTAGAAATGAGCCCAAAATGAAATTTTTTATCCACCTGCTAACGCTCGCTGAAGCTCATTGAAATTTGAGAAAATGAACAGAGGTGTTTTGGCGACGCTGGCAACTAAGCCCGAGAGGATGTAGCCTACTCTGATACCAATTGTTGGAACTAGGGTTGCAAGAAAATGCACACAGCTTGGAGAAGACAAAGGAAGCTCAAGGCACACAACATAGAGTGTATTACTTAGTGTGCAATGGAGAGATAGATAGCCCTAGAGTGATGGGCATATATACAATGCACCGGGGGAAAAACCTCATAGAGAGGGAAAACATTGCCCCGACAGTCCTAGTGTGAAAACACGCATCACTACCATATTAGGATTGTGCCCTTAGGTGTTGTAATACTCCTCCCAAATTTTCATTGCATTCCGACTCTGTTTGGATGCCAAAAGAGCATGACGACTTACAACGGTGAGATTGGACATAGGTAGAGTTTCAGAGTAGAGAGTGATAGATTCTCTATGGTAGTCAATCAAGTAGTTTCGTAGGTTAAATTCTTGAGATTTACAACCTCAAAGAGTCATTGCACCTCATTTCAAGGCGCTTCCCTGAGTAATGACATTATGTTAGTGCCAGATAGCTATGCTACAGACATCCGTCCACGGCAACCCGCTAACATTAGCGACATTGCAAGGGATTCAACCCTTAGGTGGTGAGTAACCTAGTCGTATGGAAAAGCCTCCTTCCCAGAGATTTTGATAACCATTCCATTTACACTTAGTCAATAAAGTAGCTAGACGAGTGTTTAGTCCTTGGTAGAGGCTGGAGTCAGAGACTGGCTAGTTCTACTCTTTATAAGCAAAGAGAGCTGTGAGTGAGATACAAAAGGCATTTCATTCTTTGATTTTCTCTATGCTTGGAAAGGATTGTTTCACCATCTATTTCATTGTTATCTTTGCACTCTTATATTCATTTTTGTTCATAGATTCATCTCAATTCATAAGAGTAGGTTAAAAAACAACTTCAACCATCAAATGGGGCTAAAAGAATCAGGGTAAAAACTGCACAAAAGACCATAGCTCTAAAAATTTGGAAATTTTGATAGTCAGAGCATCAAAGCTGATTCAAACTCAGAAATAGCTTGCAAGAAGGGTAGAACAAGCTCACAAGAAATAATTTAAACAAATTTTTTCCAGTTTTTGCTACAGAACATGGATCTTGATTCATGGTCGAGTGTGACCAACTGATTGGAAGTTGTCACCCACTGCTAAAGCTTGCGATCAGACACTAGAATCCTAAAAGTGACCAAAAATAGACTGCTAAAGTGCATATGCAGAAAACCTTGGAATTCTAGTAAATTTGGGAGAATTAAAGTTTTGATGTTCCAATGTGAGGTCCCCTATCCCGAGAAGTTTGGGGCGACTTGATAGATGGCCTTCCTTTATTCTCCTTTTCCATTGACAACACCCTACTCTCTTTCCACAAAGTAGAGATACGAGAAACCAAAGAGAGGAAGTCTTCTACCCATCGTTTTTGTGGTTATAAAGGTCATTGTTAACTGAGTCAATGTCAGTTAATAGAAGCTCAAAGATGTATGAATGCACATCAAAGATCAAAGCAAAGAAGCAGTAAAGATTGGAGTTACACATTTTTCACATTTTCCCAAAATGGTCATGTATCATAAATTCTCGATTTATTTAAAGTCATTGTAATATTTTAATGTGTTACGGGCTCAATGGGAGTTCCAAGTTGTAAAGAACATGTCACTTAGTGTGCCTAGGTAGTAGATTCAGTAAGTGGTGGAGCCCTAAAGGCCTTGGGCGCCCAGACATTGCATATTTTTACCCTAGGTACATAAGGTAGTGTGTAAAGGAAATTAGGGTTCTCAAGCTCATTTGTTGGGAGCATTCTTTATTGAGAGCTCTTGAGGTGTGTAGCTATGGAGTCCTTGAGCTTCTCCTTGCTCAAGAGACTTGATTAACACTGATCAATGATTCATTCTCTTTCACTATGCCTCTCTCATGCTTCTTATGATTGCATATGATGTTTAGATTAGCTAGATCTTAACTAGTTAGAGGTTAATCCCCTCTAATCTTGTGTGATTGTCCTCTTTTGCTTGTGTGTGCATGTACATTTGGTTGGAGTGTGTTTCATGATAGGATTAGTGTTGTGTGTGTCTTGCAATCATAGTGTGTGTGATTGGGTTGATTGGAGGTGAACAGAAGTGGATATGGAGATTGCCCTTCATTGTGGCTTAGCTCCTCCATAGACCGAGAAGCTCACCTCATAGAGTTAACCATTTGTGTTGCCACAATTAGCTCACTAACCCTGTGAGTGTTTCTATGCACTAGCCAGGTAGCTCATCCCTCCGGATTGATAATTTTGTTGGTAATTGGAGCTATTGCAACGATGGGACCCCCAACATTTGGCACGGTTGCAGACGATGACCTACGCTAGTGTAATTGTGGCATAATTGAATGCGTTCCCTCACTAATTTCACTTGTGTGTTTATGTTTTTGTGGATTTTGAATGTGTGTGCATGAAGCAATGTGTTCATAACTCCCTAATGTGTCACCGTATCTTGCCAATTGTGTGTTTACACACTCTAATTTCTCACTAACCCCTTGCTAGTTTGACTAATTTTTGCTAACTTACTCATTTGCGCTGAAGGATTGGAGCATTCAACCATTCAATTGATCTTCAATGCAAAGGTAATCAAGATGGTATTCTCAACCTCTTTAGAATCTAAGGATGTGTAGAATTGTGTAGAGATCCCACCATGATGCAATGTAATGTTGATTCAATGTAATGTAATGCTATGCTATGTTGATGCAATGCAATGTGATGCTATGTTGGGTTGTAAATTTAGCGATTACTCATTTTCATGCCGTCGTAATGCCGAAAATTTTAAGATTTGGTGGCACATGAATTTGACAAGTTTCAATTGCTAATTGGTAATTGTGGATTGCTAATTGGGTGCATAATTGAGTTAATTGCATGCTGGGATGGTCAATTGCAAGTGTGTACGCACTAAAATAAAGTGTGTGCGCATTCTAATTGCGTGTGCGTATGCCTAATTTTATGTGTGTGTGCGCACTATTTTGCTCATATTTGTGCACCTAAAAATCAATGTGTGCGTTATGATTTTTCAATTGTGATGATTGATTTGTGTTGTGCTCATGCCCAACTAATGATTTGTGAAGTGACATTGCAAATCCGACAAGTTGAACCCTTTTGTGTGCGCACGTAAAGATTGATAAAAACTGCCAATTTTTTAGTGTGTGTGCGCCTAAAAAGCGTTTAATTTGCATGATCGATTCATATTTTGATTGCATAATTGATGTGTGTAATGATTAATTTCTATGTTTTTGTGCTCAAAACAGGAATTTAGACATTTCAATTGCGTCAAATTTTGACATAATTTTGTTGTTATTTTGCCGGTTTAATTGCCTAGCCTTGATTTTATTGATAAAATTTTTTGGCAATTGAATTGATGTGATTTGTGTGATTTTATTTGGTTTCAGTATTCCCCTGTGTGTGGAGAATTTGTAGATTTTTTTGGGTATTTTTCGGATAATTTTTGTAAAATTTTGGCATTTTTTAAACTAATTTTTGTATTAGTTTTCAGTTAATTCCATGAAAATTGATATTTTGCAATTTTCACGAGCTATGTTTACACCATCATTTTGTTCCCATTTGTGCCCTCCATGCTCGATTTTTGAGCGTTTTGCTTTTTCCGGGGGTCGGGTTGACGATTTTGTCATTAATCACGTTTCCAAAAAAAATTGGTATTTTCGGTGCGCTTTTACATGTCGAAAATGCTCGATTGTGAATGACTATGATTTCCTAAGGTTTCTAGAATGGAATTTTTTGGATTTTTATGGAAAATTTTGTGATTTTCTGGAGATTTTTGGAGTTTCTGACTAATTTCCGACATAATTTTGGCATTTTTGGAAATTTGAAAAAAAAAATAAAAAAATAGAAAGGCCGGTTTGAGTTGCGAGGTCCGTGCCTTGCGGCGCATAAAAAATCTTCGTTGACGAGATCTTCACGATCGCTTGCGATAATTTTTTTTGACTTTAAAATTCTCTTCTTCTTTCCGTTCCGCGTGAACCCACCTTCTCTCTCCTCTCTCTCCTTTTCTCTCTCCCACAAGCGCTCATTAATTTTCTCTCTCTAAATTTACCCCTTTCTCTCTCTAGCTTTCCCTCTCTCCGGTGTTAGAAAAAAAACGAGGGGTACAGTGTATTTTAACCGCCTAAAATCATAAAATCCCGGTTAGATTTTGAGCTTGCCTTGAAGAAAACGAGAAATTTCCACAAGTTTTAGTGTAATTACATGCAAAAGCTTCAAATTTCAACCTAAAAAACGGGAGAATTTTGAGTTTTCCCTTATTTTCGTAGATTAGGAAAATGTTTTTTTTCTAACATTGCGCGGGACGTCCCTCTCTATCTCTCCCACTCTCTCTCTTCGTATTATTCTCTCTCTCTCTCTCTCTCTCTCTCTCTCTCTCTCTCTCTCTCTCTCTCTCTCTCTCTCTCTCTCTCTCCCCCCCACGTTTAATCCTCTCTCTCCATTGCTCCTGCACGCGCCCTCTCGTGCCCCCCACCCTCGCTGCGTGTTGTTGTTAGAGCCGGAGACGTGCGCGAGTGAACTGGCAGGTAAGCTTTGTTAAGTTGGTCTTAAAAAAAAAACAAAAACAAAAAAAAATCACAAAAAATAGAAAAAAAAACAAAATCTAAAACATCAAAAATCTAATTAAAATTTTTAAAAAATAAGCAACAAAACAAAAAAAAGACAAAAAATTCAAAAAATCAATTTTACAAAAGGAATTTTAAAAATAAAAAAATAGAAAATGACCTAGAAAAATTCATAAGAAATATTAAACATTCACTTAAAAATTAAAAAATTTCAGAGATAAATCCCAAAAATTAATAGAAAACTCAAGAAGGTTTAAAAAATCACCAAAAGAAACTCACAAAAAATCATTAAAAAATCAAAAAGTGACATAGATAAATCCCTAAAACAAAACAAATTCATAAAAACTCAAAAAATTCATTAAAAGATCATAAGCTGATCTGAAAATTGAAAAAAATCACAAAATATTTAAATAAAAATTAAATTAAAAAAACTTGAAAATTCCAAAAAAATTTCTAAAATCAAAACTTTCTTTAAAAAAAATCGTAAAAAATCATAAATCCAAATTTCACAATTAGTTAGGAAAAATGAAAAGAAAGTTATCGAAGGAGCCAGAAAAAATCAGAAAGAGTCAGGAAAAGCCAGAACAAGGTCGAAAAGTAAAAATAGTGCCGTCGAAAAAAATCACACCCTGAGCAAACAACGCAAAAGCAACCAAGTCGAAAAAGGAAAGCCGAGAAGTAGTGTATTGCACACCGAGCAAACACCACAAACTGAGCACACCGCGCAAAGTGAAGCAGAAAAACAACCGAAAAAAGCGAGAAATCTATTAACTCAAGGCCGATTGAGCGGCAGTCAAAAATCAAAAATTTTGCACGTTAGAAATTGGCAAGTGCAAGCAATTGCGTTGCAGTTGAGCTTCCACAAACAGGCACAACTCACATGTGATTGCAGATTAGGCTAGTACGAACAACAAAATGTTTGCTAATCAATATGAGAATCTGCCAATTGATAGTTTTTGTAGATTGAGCCAACATGGACTCAAATCGAGCCGAGAATTCAAGTACAACAAAGCAAGATAGTAGTAGTGGCAACATCTCCACAACTGCAACAGAGCAGATTCTACAGCTATATGGCTACAATGGAGATAAAGTCTTATGCATATTCAGAAGGCCATAGATACTTGATGAGCAGTAAAAGCAACACATGAGACAAGATCCTGTTGATCAGAGTAAAGCCAGATTCAGAGAACTCCTAGATGTTCACAGACTTTAGTGGAGCCAGGTATTACAAGCTCAAAGATGAAGTGAAAATAGAAGTTCAGAAAGTAACTCAAGTGTTTATCCAGAAATCTGCACAAGTCTGCAAAGAATTTATTTAGTGCATATGCAATCAGGGTCATTGTACATGGATTACAATGGTCAGATCTATAATTGAGAACCAGAGATGGAAGATCCAACAGATCAACCAATTGAAGCCACTCTAATCGGAGAACCAAGCCAAAGACGGTAGAAAGGTCAAGATGGAGCAGTCTACAGCTTGATGCTCAGTGTTCTGAAAGAAGATGCTGACAATTTGGCTAGCATAGAAGCAAAAACTTTTGAGCTAGAGCTTGACATGACAGAGCCAATTGAAATACCACCAGTCATGGCGTATTGGTCAGATTGTGAACAAAAAGGTGGACATTTTGCTAAAGATTGTCCAAGAAATCCTGACAATAGAGATATATCAAATGTCAAGCAAGGTACAGTGAAAGTTGAAAATGTGAATCTCGATGTAAGTGCATTTAACTCGTCACTTTTAATGCAATCAGATGATTGTGCATTACCATTAGAAGCGCAATTCAAAGCACTGTAAGTTCAAAATCAACATAAGGATGTACAGGCACCTGAAAAGCTTAAAATTGATTCTTTGAACAACAAATTCTTGCATGGATTTAGTAAAGGTGATGAAATATCACCGAATGTTAAAAAGACTATTAGGTTTGCAAATGATTTTTCATCCACTGACATCAGTGTGCAATCATTCACGATTCTAAGGGACACATCAAACAGAATGATGTTAGCATTGTATGGTACACATAATTCATATGCACACTATGTAGACCAAAAAGGGAAACTGTACGAAAAGAATTAACCAGTGTTTGAACGGCCCACATACCAGCTCATAGAAGTGCGTCCAGTGATAGATCAGAAAGGATGGTTCATTTTAGAGGAAAGAATCAAGTATAGCTCATCCTCTCTAGAGCTAAAGGATATTACCCGAGTGAACCTAGAAATCTATTCAGAGCCAAACTCTCCTCCATAAAAAATCAAGCTTTGATGTTGTGACCAAACGAACATATACTTTGACCAAAACAATCGTAGATATAGACGAGAGCCTAGCATCTATGATGCCTTGGGTCCTGAAACCATAGAAGCTCATATCATAGGAGATCCATGGGATAGACAATATCAAGGCAAAGATAATGCTATTTATAGCTTGACTTGGGGAATAATTTTTCATGTTTCAAGGAGATACATAGGAAACTATGCAGAAGGTTTACAGATGCCAAACATCAATAATGCTATCCAAAGTGTACCTTCACAGTCCCAAATGGTGAGACTAAATCAGAGCCAAACAATTTTGAACTCTTACAATGAAGCAGGCTATAGTGATCACCCTAGGAAGAGGGGAGCTGTAAATCCATCAAGACCAGCTCTAACACCAAGAAATGCTACACCAGTTAGAAGCCCTAGAGCCTCTAGTCAACAAACCCCTTCAAAGCAAAAACCATTGAAAGATCATATGGTTGTTGGAAGTTTCCACTTGACCCATGTTTCATCATGAGAATCTGTAAACAAATGCTTATATGAAGATCATCAAGGGCAAAAGTTTCAATTGATCTCCACAAGTCAAAGTCAAAATCTGAGAAATCCCATAGTGTTTAAAGAGTTATATGGGACTAAGCTCACATATGCATATCAAGATGCACAGGGTAACGAATATCAACAAGATTATGACCTTGTACAAACCCCTACGGATGGCCCAACTGAAGTCAAAGACTATCTGAAGATGATGCAAAGCCTCGAGCTGCCAGAACAGGTGACAAAAAAATCAAGATCAACGAAAGCTAAAGTCCAAAACGCTACACAAAGATCACTACCAAAATCTTCTCCGAAGAGATAGATTTTGCCAGATAGTACAATGGATCTTTTAAGATCAAGGGTTACTCAGATGTAGGTGGAATAATGCTCATCAGTTGCAAAAAGATGGAGTATCATAGACAATGGAGCCAACATCAATTGAAACAGTTGTTCAAAGCAAAGAAAATGAAGATAAAGCTCAACCAAAGGACACTGCCACAACAAAAGCGGTCAGTACAAAAAGAAATCCTGAGAAGATCAAGTGCAACATCATTTGTGAAAACCAAGAAAAGCTGTCAAGTGAAGTAAAGCTAGATTTTCAGTTAGACAAGAACCTCATGTCTTTTTGAACTTGAAAAAACATGTGGTCAACCACATGTTTTTTCAACCACAGTTGTGGTCAACCACAGCTGTGGTCAACCACAGCTGGAAGATGTTTGTGAGAATATCAAGAAACAAACAAGTAGAATGCTGGGGAATCATCTCCAGCTATGGTCAACCACAATTGGAATATGTTTGTGAGCATATGAGGAAAAAAACGAGTAGAATGCTGGGGAATCATCTCCACCACAATTGAATTAAGTTCACAGATCATCATAGCTCAATTTCATGTGGTCGCAACAAAGGATATTCCAGGCAACATCATAATGGGAATACCAATGTCCCAAAAGATGGTAGAGATACAAAATTCAAACATGATTGAATCATCACAGACATCAAAGAATGAGGACCAAGATTGGTCACCTGTGGATGACAGCACAAAGTCCTCAAGCATAGTTAAAATGGATATCGATGCCAAATCAAAGCTTATTGAAGATGATTCATCTCCATCGATAAGAAATTCAGTAGACCTTAAAGAAAATTAGGTAATAGCAAGTATAGATCAAACAGAACAAAAAGAAACCACAGCATCTATTGATCAGAGAATGCCATCAAAGCCGAAAGTAAAGAAGAACGGATTTGCAGACAATCAAGAAGCAATAGGAAGTCCAAAGATCAAATAGACATTGCTAGTCAAATCAGCCGAAGCAAGTCAGATTGGAAAACAAAGTCTCAAGTCACCCTCCATAGAGACACATTAGATCAAGATGAGACCATGAAAAAACAAAACAAAGATTTTCAATAGAGCCAACAATGAGAATAGCTATAGTTCTTTGCAATACAAAAGGAGCAAGTGTCATATGCAATAATCTACTAGATAAAGAAGAAAAGTACAATATGGTTGCAAAAAACATTCAGAGCATTCTAAAGATTACTCAAGGCAAGCCAGATAATAGAGAAATCATGGGTAAGGCTACAAATCAAGAAGAAATGCTCGCTACCCTTAGCATCCAGCATCATGAAGAGCAAGTAAATTTTTAGGGGAAGCCTTCAAAGGAAATTCTTACAGATGTCATCCTTGGACATCGGTGGTTAGATCAACACAAGGTTTACAAAGAAGATACAATGATAATACTCACTTTTCCAAGAGATAGCAAGCAAAAGATAAAGATACCATTAATTCTAGACTAAGAGTTGCAAAAGTCACAGGAATCAAAGTCAAATATTGCAGACAAAGGTAAAGCTAAAGTGGACCCTCCATCGAATAGCAAAGAAGATGTGACAACATATACCTCTACATCAAAGAACCTTCATGGATCAGCTTCTTCAAGCAAGTCCGGCTTTCAAAACTTAAAGTCAATTGCTGACCCAAACCTCTAAGGAGACACCCAGAAAAGTAGAGATATATCAACCAAAGTACTCAAGAAAGAAAAGGAAAGTCAAGCAAGTGTTTGTTCCGAGAAGTTTAGTCAAAGTCAATGTTCCAGTTTGGATTCAAGACAGGAAATCAACACAGAAAGACAAACACATGGGATGGATAGCATCACAATGGATCTTAAAAGAACAAGAGTACTATGGAGGTAGCAAAGAGATATGGGTGCCAAAACCATAGGTTAGGGCATATGAAGTGAAGTCAGGACCCTCCCAAGAACGAAGGCCCACAAGGTATCAACCTCGGCAATATCCTAGGATACATAAGAAGTAGGTATACAACAGAACAACATTGAAAGATGCTAAAGTTAACCACAACTCTAAAGAGGATACAGAAAAAAGATGGATCTCAAAGAATCTTCCTCTTAGACAAGGATTTTACACAAGGTATACAAAGATTTAGCTACCAGTTAATCACAAGCCAACTGCAACTACACCTGACCTACATGAAGATCTCAAGATTTCAACAAGACCTAGAGCAAGGCAAAGTCAACAATGGAGATATAAAGGTCATCAAGGGATTTGGATTCCTAAGTCTTCCAATGATCCTAGTCAAAAGGCAAATGTCGACATTGAACAAAGACCTACAACAACATCAAAGACTCCTATCAACATGCCCAATTGGAGAATCACACAGATAAAGGAGTCTTCACAGTCAAAGAAGGACGCCTCAACCAACGAGAATGCAGATTCAAAGATGATAAAACAGGTAATCTTCAATGCCAACTTGGTCCTTCACTAATCCTCTTTTTGAGGATTCAAGCTTACTTTTACGTGAAGAAATGTTTGTAGTAAGCACCAAAACGTAAAAAGTCAAGTCGCCACGGTGCAAAAAACACTCTTTGACACAGTCAGAGTTGGGCTGCTGAGCCATTAAATGAGCAAAGCATTAGTCCCAAATCTTCAAGTCATATTAAACTATGTGCTAAGAGTTGTAGTATTAGGCTTACGCTCAAGCTAGAACAATTGAGCATATCTAAAAGTCATGTTGCTCATGCTTGATGAGATGAGCAATATAGTCCAAAGTCTATTAAA
>NW_028221719.1:0-66321 GCF_014529385.1 Adiantum capillus-veneris
TTTCCTTGTGCAACAGCAACATGCAGGGCAGTTGATCCATCTGAGTTTTGACTGTTAATATCACTGTCATACTTTAACAAGTCCTCGAGAATGTGAAGTCCACCTGCCTCAGCTGCTTTGCACACATAGTCTCCTTCCTTTCCAGACGTCAAACGAGCACCTGCACTCCATAAGCCTTCGACAATAGATTTGTGCCTACCTTGAATTGCTTCCAAAGAGGAACATTACCATCATCGTCTGCAGCAATGTAAGTGTTTTAGAATCTTTCTAGTCATCCACACTATATGTAAGAATAAAGCATGGTATGGTTGTTTTAAACTTGAACACAACACACTGGTATTGTAATGACAACTTTAAACAAACCTTGAATATTAGGGTTAGCTCCGTAGAGGAGAAGCATTTGTACACACTCAAAAAAACCCATTTGCTGCTGCAATATGCTGATCATAACCAAGCGGTTAAGGACATAGTAATGAAGAACACACAAGGAGAGGGACATAAATGAATCTTACACACCAATGGAGTGCGTCCACAGAAAATCCGTCGCATTTGGGTCCCTCCCTCTTTTCAAAAGTTGTTCCAGAAGTTGGTTGTTGCCTTTTGAGGCAACAAAACATAGGCTCAAAGGGATGCCCATTCCCACATCAGCCATGACGGATTCTAACTCCATGGGAAGCCGAAGCATGGAGAGAACTCTGGAATCTTTTACGAACTGTCAAAAAATATAACAAAAAGTCACAAATAATACATAGAATAGATAAATTGGTTTGCAAAAGTATAGGCTTTTTCCAGATAAAATCAACAACTAGAACACCTGGTAAAGATTGTCAATCACTATCTGTCCATCTACAACATTGCCTTGAACAATGTTAAGAAAGGTGTTTCGATTTATGTATAGTAGCTGACATAATTTCCTGCTCCTAACAGTAAAAGGTTGTGGCTTGTAACAAAGAGCCCCTATCTCTCCGATAACATCCCCTGCTCCAGCAATTCCATAATGCTGTGGAAAAACCAGATTGCATCACAAAAGAAAATTAACCAAAAAGCAGTTAGATAGACCACAATTGAGCCACAACAAGCAATGGTTATCTGATGATAACTTCATTCCACTTGTTCAACAAGGAAACTCCTAGCAAGATAAATAGTGAGATTAGTCCTACTGCATACTAACAAGTACCACAACTTGCCTGCTCTCTTCCATCTTGATACATCAAAAGCTCCACTAGTCCCGATACCAAGATGTAAAACTCAGTTGGAGCCTCATTGTGGAGAATAATGTCCTCTCTAGGTGGAAAATATTCAGCTCTCATCTCTGTCACCTTTTGCATAGAAGCATTTAATAAATACAATGAGTCGTATGAGGTCTGTTAAGTAATATGATTAGAGGTTTATTAGCTGTAGGTCCAAAAACATGTCTTACCAGTTGTAGCATGAAGTCATATGAAGTTCCACGAAACAAGTAAGCCCTCTCTATAGTGTGTAGAAAGAGATGTTGTGAGACACTCGATCGTATTGCCTTTGGTAACACCGCCATGGCTTCCTCTTGCTGAAGATTCTCTGTTCTTAATTTCAGTCTCATATGATCCATCATCTGATCTCTCAATCTCAGCGGTAAATGGTTACGTATGGCAAAATTTGAAACAGCTTGAACAGAGTCTCTCTACAACGTAAACACAAAAAACCCAAATTGATGCAAATAAAAGATTTAAAACTAGAATCAAAACTTCTGTGCAATTTACTCCTCTTACAAATTTTCTAGTTCGTCCAGTGATATGCACAATCAAATTCGTCATGTTGCCAATCAGGTAAGCTGTCAATCCAAGATTAAAGAGCATGTAGAAGAAATTGAAAATCATCTCCTCCCCATTCTGAGCATGTAAGTCACCATAACCCACTGTTGTCAATGTTGTGATTGACCAGTACATGCTATAAACATATCTAAGCCATATGGTTTTTTCTTTGAAATTTTCTAGGCTAGTCCCTATCCATGTTCGAGCCTCATCATGGTACCTATCTGCTAGTAAGTAATAGAAGCATCCCGCGCTATGAACAACCAATAATGTTACCTGCATATAAAAGACTAAAATGATAAGACAACCACCTTAAACTTTTATAAACATATATAGAAACAGGGACTGCAACTTACACCAAAAAGCTTCAAGCAACGCATCCAAAAGTAGCTGAAACGAACATCTTTTTCAAGCCTATGACAGAATAAATGATAGATGTTGATTTCACGGTTGCAAAGGAAAGCTAATTTACTTTATTTGATATGCTAATTCTCACCTAGCAAACAAAGCACTGACACGCCGCAATCTCCATAGTCGCAACATGTTAAGAAGGTTGTAAGTGAGTCCTCTCCCAAGTTCCTTAGTTACAGCAAGAGCAAAGAGTTGAAATGGTATTGAAGAAGCTACATCCAGAACTAGCCAAGTTGAAATATATCTGACGAAAGAAATTTCCAAGCGTCAATAATTACAACTTCTTAAAATCCTATGCAACAATCACACTACATTTCTACACCCTCAATTTTGCATGAACACACGGTCACAAATCTTTAACCATAGGATACAATCACCTCTTTTGTCCATTAGAAATTTTTGTCAAGGGTTTAATAGACGCGAGTTATCGATAGATTGTTGGTGTACATGAGTATTGTTATGAAAGCAACATGTAGAGATATATCGATCTCAATTGGAGAGTCTACCACTCTCAGATCGGTGAATCTACTCCCAAACTCTCAATGCAAGACCCTTGGGCTGATCTAGCGGCTCTATTTCCTCAGAGTGCCTGATCTAGCTCTATTTCCTCAAAGCACTTTTCTCTTGCGGAAGCTCATGCCTTCCTTTGCTCCTTGTAACAAACTGCCTAACGTGTCAAGTCACTGAAGAACAGAGCCAATCTTCAGATCACGGCCGAGGGGCCTAGACCCTAAGAAGAACAAGCAATAGCAGAAGAAGAAGTCCTTGTCTCCTGAGCAGCAAATTGCTGCTCCCTCCTCCTCTCCTCCTGTCCATCAGGAGGAAGTTGTTACACTAGAGTTCGGCACGAATTTCTTTGGCAGGCAGAGTCGTAGTGGCCAACCAGGTGTTGTTGGCTACTACTATGTGGTATATTACATCTTGTTGGATCTTTTCAAGCTCCTACATCAGCCAGGTAGAGAGGTTGGTCAGGAACTTCCTTTTGTCACGGTGCGACACTTAGATAGCTCGGGCCAAAGTGGCCTGGCAACTCACTCTACCTTGTTCTCAGGGGGGGTTTGGGGATCATAGACCCTGCACCAAAGCCCTTCTTGGGAAGTTTGTCATTAGAGGACTGCTTCTAGGGGAGGAGCCCTGGAAGGAGCTTTTACTTCAGCGGCATAGAGCTAGAGTGCCTCGAGCAGGAGGCCCGACCTTCCATTAGATGGATTTTCACAAAGATACGTAGAGTTGGCCTCAATAGGAGACTTGAGGATTGTTTTGCTGTGAGCCTACTTCGCTCCTAGGAGGAGCTGCAGAGAGGCCTAGAGCACCACTTACATGGAGGAGCGCCTAAGATAGCCCCTTGTTTGGAATCCCATGGTCAGCACTCAGAGAGGCCACTTGGTTGGTAGTAGGCCTCATGTTGCTTGGGGTCCCATGGCAGAGGGTCCAACACGCACTTTAGGTGACTGGCTACAGTTCTCAAGTTTGTCAGAGGATCTTCAAAGCATCCAACTACAGGGCATGAGAGGGGTGCAGAGCATGTGTCTGGACATCACAAAGGCAGTACCAGCTCAGTGGCTTACACCTCTCGTGTCAGCAGCGCCTAGATGGATGGGAGCCTTCACGCGACTGGAGGTCCTCATCGCAGTTCGGGCTTGCTCAAGGACTGTACCCTCCATGTGTTTCGAGCTACAGGGAGAGGTTCGATTACACAAAGTCTCAGTAGAGGCCCCACATGTTGCAGACCGTTGTTTCCAAAGGATCTGAGTTATGGGCATCTGTGGAAGGACGTGTGTCATAGATCCTGACCCAGCAGCTCTTGGGACAAGCCACTGGAGGCTGTGGGCTTGGGAGTGATGTCCACTGGCACGAGTGCAGTGGAATCTTGGAGAGTGGTTTTGGAGGGATCCTTTCTCCTCACCCGACCATCCAGGAGTCCCTTTCTTTCAGTACACTGTTCAACTGGGACGTCACATACTGTCAGCACGGAGAGAGGCTCGTCCTGTTGCAGCACCTCATTGGCAAGAGGAGGGTCTCACAGCTGAGTTCTTGTCAGCTTTTTAGGCGAGGCTGTGGGATGCCAGACAGCCGTGGTGAGTCACGTTGTTCCAGTGGCTGGTTGCACATAGAGCTACAGCAGTGGGGAGCTGGCTTGTACATAGTGGCCTTTCGGTAGCATGTGCAGCTTGTGACCATCCTTTGAAGAGTCACCATCATTGTCTTTGGGACTGCGGGATTTCTTAAAGATAATGCTATGCAATGATGGAGCTCAATCGCGACACAACCGCATGCTCCAAGAACATGGCAAGCTTTCAAGACAGTTTTGCACGTAGTTACATGACTTCTATGTTCGAAGTCCAGATTAGGTCAGAATGGGGCAACTTGAAAATGCTTGCCACAGAGACCATGGAGGACTGCAACCAAAGGTTTCTCGATGTCTACCTTCCGGTGTCCTTTAATTTTATTCCCTCGGAGGTCCAGTGAGAGCGCTACACCATTGGATTACCATTACTATTGCAGGAATATTGTTTGTCCAAGCAAGTTTCAACCATGCAAGAGCTTATTGACCATGCCACGGTCGGCTACAAAATGATGAAAGGAAAGTTGGAGTTTACCACGGAAGCAACTCCGGCCACTAACTAAAACTCCCAGCAACAACGAACAAATTCTCAGGAATCCCGTGAAAACCAGCCTTAACGGCCTCGTCTGACACACCGTCAACGAGACGCCTTGTTAAAAGAAGGTTGATGCTTTGAATGTTTCCAAACAAGGCATACCTTTAATACATGTCGCGAGCAAGCCTCGACGTCCTCAGAGCAACCTTCTACTCCCACATCAGGCAGATCCTCGAGGCCACCTCCGGCTAAGAGGGCTAGAACTACTATTGAACTAGTACCCAATATTTATGGTATACACCTAGAGTGTTCTAGTGAATTATGAAAATCTTATGGAAAAGTCAACGTCTTGAAATCCTTCATCTTCTTTGACCCCGAAGCTATGGAGAACTTCACCCATCCAGAATTCTTGAAGCTGATGCACTTTGATTATGATTGTCATGGATGCTTGAGAGTCGGTCTCGTTGCCTGCATCATCGCATGTGTTATCACCTACATCATCACTAGAAGGCTTTAGAAGGATCTAGAAGATTCTAGAAGGTTCTAAAAGTATCAAGGAGATTCTAGAAGTTTCTAGAAGCATGGAGAAGATTCCGGAAGAATCTAGAAGTTTCTGGAAAGCTCTAGAAAGTTGAAGAAGGATCTAGAAGGTTCTAGAAGAACTAGAAGGATCAAGAAGTTTCTAGAAGCTTGGAGAAGATTCCGAAAGAATCTAGAAGTTTCTGGAAAGCTCTAGAAAGTTGAAGAAGGATCCAGAAGGTTCTAGAAGAACTAGAAGGATCAAGAAGGTTCTAGAAGATTCTAACCTCCTCAAGAAGAACCTAGAAAGTCCTAGCCTCCTGAAGTAACCTCCTCAAGCACTAGTATAAATAGGGGTCTTGGGCCACAAGCCCCTCAGTCTTGCCAACACCAATTGTGAGGCTCCTATGAGGAAATCGCTCTTCTAGTTCTTATATTCAAGTCTTGTCCATGCAATCAAGCCTTGTCTTGAACTCAAGTCATGTAATCCAAGTCTTGTATCTAGCTCTCTTAATAAAGTATTAAGCCTTATAATCAATATTAAGCTTATCATCAAGTCCAAGTTCTTGTATATTGTGAGCGCCTCCTCTTGCTCTCTTCTAGCTCTATATGCGCTCATAATAGTTTGGCAAGACTGACATCATGGCTTACCTAGCCATGCAACAATCTATTTTGGAAAGCATTGCATCCACCTTGCAAAAGGTGCAACAAAAATTCAAGAGCTACATGCACAACGGAAAGAAGAGACATCACACTTGCCAAGTCTAGTGGTGCAAGAGCTTCAAACCCCAGTGCAAGAACTCTATAAAGCCACTATGTGCCAAAATCCACCCATGATTTTGGCTAGTCCAATGGGTCAAGTAGAGAAACCACGCTTTCCAAGTCCAGTGGTGCAAGAGCCTCAACCACCAGTCCAAGAAGCCAATATGTACCAAAATTTGCTCGTGGTTTCTCGTTCACCACAACAAAGGAAGGAGCATGAGGACAACCTACCTGAAAAGTATGATGGGAGAGGATCAAAGTTTAGAGGCTTCTTCCAACAAGCAGTGCTGTTTATATGCATGCAACCAATCTATTCGGATGGTGCTTCTCAAATTAATCTCATTGGCACACTTCTCTCAACATGCTTTGGAGAAGTAGTAGTTGAAACCAAGCTTAGCAAGCTACACCAAGGCTATCATCTGTTTTCATCCATTGGGGAAGGAATGGAAAAGCTTTTCTTTGAGGATATTTACCGCTATCACGAGCTTTCATGTGACATTGTTTCAAACCAAGGACCAGAGTTGATATCAAGCTTTTAGAGAGGCTTGTTCAAACTTCAAGTGTAAAGATTAATCTCTCTCTATCCAATCATCCACAAAGTAATAGACAAACAAAGGGGGTGAATCAAGCCATAGAACAGTATCATCGATGCACAATCAACTACCATCAACACCTAAGGATGGATGTCCACATGAATCATCGAGTGAAGAATCGAACTGCCACAGATCTAGCCATACATCTCCAAAGCATCCATAAAGAATTGACGATGAATATTAGAAGAGCTCAACAAAGATATATGGTCAACACAAAGGAACACAAAATGCAACAACTACCGTGCAAGGTTAAGGATCGAGTGGCCTCTCTGCCATGATCTACGTACATTTTGCCCTTTTCAAAAGCTGAATTATCAAAGACTTGGACCATTCAAGATAGTTGGCCAAGTGAATCCACTCACATATCATCTCCAGTTTCCACAGTCTATGCAAATTTATCCAGTCTTCTATGTTTCAGTGTTGGAGCCTTGTCATTGGTCCAAAATTCATGAGTTCTATAACAACATCCATGGAAGCTCCAGTCAAGGAACACCATTGCTCCTCGTGGAACTCGTCGCTAGAGGAGGGGTAATGTCATGGATGCTTGAGAGTCAGTCGCTGCCTGCATCATCGCCTGTGTCATCGCCTACATCATCACTAGAAGGCTTTAGAAGAATCTAGAAGGATCTAGAAGATTCTAGAAGGATCTAGAAGATTCTAGAAGGTTCTAAAAGTATCAAGGAGATTCTAGAAGTTTCTAGAAGCATGGAGAAGATTTCGGAAGAATCTAGAAGTTTTTGGAAAGGTCTAGAAAATTGAAGAAGGATCTAGAAGATTCTAGAAGAAGTAGAAGGATCAAGAAGCTTGGAGAAGATTCCGAAAGAATCTAGAAGTCTCTTGAAAGCTCTAGAAAGTTGAAGAAGGATCCAGAAGGTTCTAGAAGAACTAGAAGGATCAAGAAGGTTCTAGAAGATTCTAACCTCCTCAAGAAGAACCTAGAAAGTCCTAACCTCCTCAAGCACTAGTTTAAATAGGGGTCTTGGACACAAGCCCCTCACTCTTGCCAACACCAGTTGTGAGGCTCCTATGAGGAAATCCCTCTTCTAGTTCTTATATTCAACTCTTGTCCATGCAATCAAGCCTTGTCTTGAACTCAAGTCATGTAATCCAAGTCTTGTATCTAGCTCTCTTAATAAAGTATTAAGCCTTATAATCAATATTAAGCTTATCATCAAGTCCAAGTTCTTGTATATTGTGAGCGCCTCTTCTTGCTCTCTTCTAGCTCTACACGCGCTCATAACAATGATGCAGGGAGTGGAGAAATTAAAGCTAAGCTAGCCACGGGGTAAACTCAGAAAGTGGTACAACTCATTGGTGCTCTTCCAGGGACTATCCAAGATTATCATGGGAAAGCAGATTTTACCTTATGGAGTTGGGAAACTGCGACGTTCTCTTGGGTATGCCCTCTCATGACAAGAATGATGCGACTCTCTAGATTTGGAACCGAACCATCACCGTGATACAGAAGGGAAAGCCAATCATCCTCAAAGTTCGGTTGTCCGAACAAAACCCTGAATGAACTCTCTAGTTGTTTTATAGTTAGATACTTTTAAACATTGTTTAAAAAAGTATTGTTTGAAATGGATGCTATCTGTTTTAAACCTGTCTTGGTGCTGATTTGAACTGTTTGACTCTGGTTTTAATTCTCGTTTCATTGATTGGTGATTTTACTCATGGGTGGAGAAGTGAGAAATACTGTTTTGGTATTGTTTGAACCTCGGAACAACGCAGGCCGATGTCTGGGGAGCATTTCGTTGTATGTTTGAAAACCTTGGAATGACGCAGGCCGATGTCTGGGGAGCGTTCCGTTGTATGATAGAAAACCTCCGAACAACGCGGACCATTGTCTGGAAAGCGTTTGGTTGTATGCTTGAACCTCCAAGTGACGTAGATTGCGGTTTGGGGAGCGTTTGGTTGTACAGTTTTCTGAGCTCATGCCCGGACCTTTTTAGGTTATTTGCGAGGGGGCGGGAGGGGGGACGAGGTAGTCGTTGAGTAGCTTCATAACGTAGACCGTTTGTCTTGGGGGAGTGCTAAGCGGTGTGTTCGTTGTGTCTTGTAACATACATATGTGAGCATTTGTATTGCATTGTGATGTGCCAACCATTGAATATATTCCTAATTTGGATGAGATTGCCTCGGTATGTAATTTTAGTGCATCAAAACACCCGTGGAAGATTAGTGATGTCTGGGTGTGATAGCTAATTTTACTACGCCGAAATACCAAGAGTTTCGATCTGGACAAAAGGAGAATCCAACTCCTTGATTGAAAGAGTCGAAAGGAGAAGCCAACTTCTTGATCAAAAGATCCAAAAGGAAAAGCCAACTCCTTAACAAAAAAAGAGCAAAGTGATTGTCCCTCGAAATGTCCCTCAAAAGAATTTGAGCTAACTTGAGTTGTTTTGCAGATATGTTGTAATCGCGAAGGATTACTTTCTTTCAAGAGGGGGGGATGTCACAAACTGTTGACGTGTCAAGTCACTGAAGAACAGAGCCAACCTTCAGATCATGGCCAGATCACGGCCGAGGGGCCTAGACCCTAAGAAGAACAAACAACAACAGAAAAAGTCCTACCAACTTATGGGATCCCGTTCGATGGGACCCAAGTGACATAAAGGAGTTAAAATAAAGCTGGACTCACACACACACACAAAAGACAGCGTAGAAGCTGACGACGTGGCATCAATACGGATTTTTGAATTTTGCGTTGACTGTCGACGTGGCAACTTGTATAGATTTTCAGATTTTTTGTTGACCTGCTGACGTGGCAGCCTATACAAATTTCCATGATTTACGTTGTTCAGTTTTCAGCGCCAGCTTTTGGAACCAATTGCTTTTGGGTTTTGACTACTTTTCATGTAACTGCTTTTCAAGGCGAAGGGCCTTTAAATAAGTGCAGAGGGCTTAGTCTCTGGCACGCTTCAGTGAGAAGGTGCAAAGCGCGAGTACTGGCATTGTGCTGAGTTCAGGTAATATAAAGAAATACCGAAAGGGACGCCAAGGTTTGGGGCCAATATTCTCTGGGGTGGAATTCCGCAACTCCGTGTCGCGTGTGCTCTCTCTCTTTCAGTTTCAGTTCTTATTGAAGTGCTAAAGTCTGTTCTTTTCCGTTGGCACGTGGTGCCAGTCTTGTGACACTCCTACTTCCTCGTGCAAACGAACACTGAGAAATCAAAACATGAAAAACATTACTTGAGAAGTTTCGAAACTTAAAAAACTCCCCGCAAGAGATCTCTTTGCAAAGAACCCTCTTTTCCAATCCTACCCACGTAAGAGGTATTTTCTCAGGTTCTCTTTCATAGATCAGCCCCGTCTATGATGTCTATGGGCTGAAAACAGAGAAAAAAAGTAACTTGTCGCGATGGAAACAATCTTTGTAAGCACTTTATGGAACTCACCATATGTTGCTAAATAGACTATTTTCTTATTTTGTATTGTAGATCTACTAAAATTGTTAAAGCCATCAGGAACGGACAACTTTGATGTGTCATATGATGTGTGACATTAAGCATCACGAAGGGGTTGTACCATTAGTTCGATAAGAGAGACCGAAAAGTGGATATTCCTGATGCATCATGTGATGGGTGAGAGGGGGCATCGGAAAGAGAATATTTCATTGGTCTCGCGGGAAATCCGAACTGGAGGAATACGCGTAAAGACGCAAGCACAAGAATAAAGATGGGTTTTGAGAAGCTTTTTCTAAAAAGAAGAATATTTTTGAGTGCTTTAGATGCTTTCCCGTGAAGAATCTGTGTTTGCATTGCATCCATGCCTGAGAACAACATCCGGGGATGCCTGGGCAGTGTTATGTGGCATCAGTTTTAAACTTGCTGAGTTTTATTGAGTTTTAAACAAGTTCACACATTTTTAAAAGATGATCGGCCACCCACTTAATAAGTGGGCAGCCAGTGCTTAAAATAAAGCAAGGCCTCTTCAAATATAAGCTAGTGCTATAGCTCTTGGGCTGAGAATAGCCTTCGATTTCTCTCTCTTGCTCACACCAAAACTACCGCTAACCCTCTCTCCTCTCTAGCGCAGAGATCCCTCTGGACAGCTATTGTTTTTGGGTCCCGACCGGCTATTCCTGCTAGGGAGAAGTGCCTATAAAAACAGCCCACGCCCCCCTCTTCGGACCATTTTCTAGCGCTAGCTTTTGGAGAATTTGCCGTTGGGAATATGGAAACAAATGAGTGAAGCTTGCGTGCAAATATAACCAGCTTGTACACCGTAAAGGGTGGTACTAATTCAATTACATGTTAACTTTACACAGATGCATCCAACGACTAGATGTCACTGTGCACACGAAGACCCACATCACATGTAGGCCCCAAAAACTGGCGCCCCTTTCGGTATTTTGCTATTTGATTGGAAATAGACGATCCAATCACAACAAACTCTCACCATGCTGTCCAAACCTGTCAAGGACTGAAAACGCAAGTTTCTGACTTGATTTTTGCAACATAACAACACCAAAACCCCCGTAGGTCAAAAATACCCTCTAGGACAGATTCCCTCGCATTTTAGAAGCTTTTCAATGAGCTGTAACAGAATTTCAGCACACTGTAAATCCCAGTTTTGCCATTTCCACGTGCCCAAAGCCCTGTCTAAGCATCCCAAGGCCTTCCCGAGGCTTCCCTAGTGTTCCCTTGCAGTTTAGGTGTGAAACTTTAAACCTGCACAAAAACACAACAGGTTGTAATTCTTTGTTCTAGATCGGTTTTAGTAGGGCGAACACGTCTAGGCCTGTCCCAAGGGCTCTTGCACGCAATGGGACAGTACCTTGTAATTTGGACGAGTTCTCACACGAGAAAACACTCCAAATTTGCAATCTTTCACGATGGAACCGTGTGTACCTGTGACGGATTAGCAATTAGCTAATCCAGTACCTGTTTAGAAGGCTCTTGCCTTGGAAAATGCGCAAGAGACCCTCAGCACTGTACATGATCATCTGAGTAGCCCAACTAGTGGGGCATTACGATATGTGCAAAGGGGGGAGAAAGAGATGAGCAAGAGAAAATCGTCATGCTACATAAGACAAGGGAGAAGGCAAGCTTTCCATTAAAGTTGTGATCACTTGCACCCACTACTCACACACAATGTAGGTCACAATGACTGAAATCAGCCTCCACTCTAATTTTTGGGCACCCCCTCTTCGGATGAGAGCCTGGAGTGTGTGTGTTGATCTGCAGGTTACTCTCCTACTGCCATGTGTCCAGTTTGCCTCTTTTGAGTTAATTTCGCTAGTTCCCACCAACTTGTAAAGTTGTAAGTGTGTAGCAGGGCTACAGTGTCACTTCACACGACAGACAGTTGGACAGTTGGTACAGTTGGTCTGGTTCACACTGGACCCTCTGGGCTAGGGAGTGACACGTGGCAGGGTACAAACGGTGGTCTAGTGGACATCGTGGCCAAGTCACCACCACCACTCAGTTTGGAGATAGACTTAGCTGACTGGACATTTATGAGCCGTTGATGGCTCTTTATGATTATACATATGAGTAGTCGTTTTGGGTCATTTGCATGATTATCTTCATATATGGTCGTACGTAGTCGTTTAGAGTGAGTCTATATACAAAGCGCGTCTTCACCATCCCTGCACATCTGAGCCTCGACACCCCATTGTACCTAAGAGTCCTGGGCTGGAGCTGAGTGTGCTGCCACGCCAAAGTCTGTATCAGTTCTTTGAGATAGTCGAGTCATTTGTCGTGGTCTATTGTTGCTGTTGTGACTCAGTGAGCTCAATTGTTGTCTATTGTTTCCTGTCTTCAGCCTGTTTTGAGTGAGATTGTCACGCACATTGCACTGAGGAGCACCCATTATAGAGAGCACAACACACTATCTGCGCTACAAGTGCTCTCATTTTGGCGATCACGGTGGGACCTCAACTGAAATCTCACTCTGTGAGGTACAAATCTTGAAGCTAGTTGGGTCTATCTAGCTTCGCCTACCTTGCCTAGCTTCACCTCCCTTGCCTTGCACTGTTCTCCTCTCGCCTGGTCCAACTGGTCTAGTCCTCCCTCGCCCTAGTCATCTCTCGCCCTGGTCCAACCAGTCCTCATCGTGGTCTAGTCCTCCTGACCCTGGTCTAGTCCTCCTCGTCTTTCGTCCACCCTGCTCTAGTCACTAGCCTGGTCTAGTAGAGTGTAGACCAGTCTTTAGCCAGTTCAAGGTTTTCTTGCCCAAAGGTTGGTTGGATTGGTGGTCACTGCATGACACATACAAGACGGTCAATCGAGCGTCAAAGCACACTACTGATCCCTCTGAAGTACTATAAGAGAAGACGACCTTTGGTACCTAGTAGAAGTCCATCAACCTCATCACCCATACCTTCACATACATCACCCATTCCTTCATCCGGTTCCACATCTTCCAGATCACCTTCTCCAGTAAAGATATCTCCTATTCTACTACAGCAGGCTATTGAGCAACAGGCTCAGCAAGGGGCCATGGAGGCTTTGGCAAGTGTTTTGGCCAAGGTGAACATCAATTCTCCACCTTCAAAGGACTCTCTTTAGAAGATGATGACGACCATGCAAGGAGGTTTGTATCTCTCTGGAGGGGTCGTGGTATTAATAGAGAGGATGCTTATTTGGTACTCTTTCCATCTACCTTGGATGGCTTAGCAGACAAATAGTACAGCCAGTTTGCAAAGAACCATTTTGCAACCTGGGCAGCCTTAAGGCAACAGTTCTGTGCAGCTTTCAGGCCCAGTGACTACCAAGAGAAGGTGTTGGATGAGTTGGCCAACATGGTGCTCCAGCGAGAGGAGACTTTTGCAGAGCTTATGACTAAGACCAAGTCTCTGGTTGCCAAGCTTCCCCAGCAACCCGGTGAATTCATGGTTAAGAAGTGGGTGGAGAAGGCGCTTCCAAAAACTTCTCCGCAAAAACTCCGAGAGAGTCTCCGACCCGACGCCACTTGGAGGAGTTCATCGCAACTGCTACTAGGATAGAGGGGGCTAGGAAGCTGTTCAACAACTCCCCTCACATAGAGACCCCCTCTGTGTTTTTGGAAAGTCCTGTTGATCCATTGACTTCTTTACGTAGAGAACTTGAAGCCCTAAAACTACAACGCGCTCTTCAAGAGGAGAAAAATATCTCTCTTCGCCAGGAGAAACCCCCACATCTTGAGGCTTTGGATCAAATCAAGAGAGAGCTAGAAGATCTTCAGTCTCAACAGGAGACTAAGGCTATGGTATGGTGCAGCTTGTGTCACTCTCTAGGACATCCTCCATAGGACTGTCCCTTCGGGGTTATTGCCACTTCTGCGAGAAGTCTGGGCATGAAGACAAGGATTGCTACTATATCAAGGGATTACGGCAGATACAACAAAGTCTAGGTCCTTCTCTCCAACAAGGGCTAGCACCTGCATCAAACATGGTGTCACCATATAGCCATCAGAACCCGATGCCACCTCTGCTGACAACACCTCCTATGCAAGGTATGCACAACAACTTTACATCCCCCGGCTTTTATCATGCTAGTACTCCTTCAGTTCCCCAAAGCTTCTACACATCAACATCCGGTCCCAAGCAACAAGGGCCGAGACCACCTCGCCCCTCAAATAGGCCAATTTTCTAGTACAGGTGCGAGGAGTATGGACACTATGAGAGCAAATGTCCCTTACCAGAAGGGTCCCCTCCTTGCAGACATTGCCTTGAAGCTAAGGATCACTATAGTAAGGATTGCCCAAAACAACGAGCGTCCAAATCTGCAAGCACAAGCCAGAACCATCAGGAGTTTACATTTCCAAAGCTTAACCTCATCACAGTAAGCTCCATTCCACAAGCCCCGCCTTCCACTCTTGTAGTTGCCTCTCGAGATGGGTTGAAGCAAGTGGAAGAGCCGGCTGGTGTGCTCACACGGGCACAGAGAGCTGCTCTTGGCCTCAGCCTCCCTGGCGGTCCAGTCTTTCCATCTCCTGTCACACAAATGAGTCAAACTCCATTAGTAGCTGACAAACCAGCAGGTAGTGTCAAGAGCCAACCTACCTCGCTTTTATCAGATATTGATGGTGCTTTCATGGAAGCAGTAGAGGACTTGCAGAAGCTTAAGATACCAGAGCAAGATCTAATCAAAGGAAACAATCCCACAGCAGAGTCTATCTTGAAAAACACTTTTCAACAAGTGTCACTGTACGACATGCTTCGACTTGATGCAAATTTTAGAAGTGACACCCTTTCCATTATCCAGTCTCTGTACCCTGGTGCAGGGCCTAGTAGCGGGCACCTACCTATGCAGCCCTTGGAGTCCTACATGATTTCATATGGTGGATCAAGGATCAATCTGATGCCAGAATTTACTATGTTGGCCTTAGGGCTGCAGCCTACCCGCCTTGCTCCATTCACTGTTACATTGGCAGTAGACCAGAGGACAGTCTACCCTATGGGCATTGTAGAGAAGGTGCCTCTGATGGTACAAAACTTCACATTTAGCTTGGTTTTGTGGTGGTCAGTTAGTCTTCCTCATGTGGAGGGAGGATTTCCTTTGTTGATTGGTAGACTAGGGTTGCGGCATACTAAGGCACTTCATGATTGGGGAAACAACGCCATGTGGATACATACTCCTGGCCCCCCCATGCAACCAATTCGGCTCGAAGGAGGTATGGATCCAGTGGTTCATCAAAGCTCATTGTCAGTACAGTCCAACCCCGACCCTGAGCAGCCCATCCCACCTGACGGGTCTGACGAAGACCTGCTGCAGTGGTTGGAAGCTACCGCCTCGATGCCATGCTATGTGGTCTCTATTCAAAACTCACATGTGCCGGTAACACTCTCTCTCCCAACTCCTCAGGTGGACACAAATGTCCCAAGTCCTACAGCAGACAGTGGACGAGTCGAAGAAGTAAGTGGGTCAGCTCCAAATTCTCATGATTCAGATGATCCTCCTATGGAAGCCCTCGGCATCCATCACGGAAGGGGGAAAAAATCTCCTTTGCATGAACTCGCCAATGATTCCCCCCTCCCTCTAACATCTCCCAGGTCGGACGCCCCGCCCCCTCAAAAGCACTCGGTTATGTCTGTGTCTGAAGATTTACCCTTCGAGGAGCTTCCACCAAGATGGTTACAACAAGAGTACGCGGAGTTTCCAATCGATCAAACACCAGCACATGAAGTCTCGAAGCTCCAAGAGGCAGCTCAGTTCTCAACTTCTGAAGTACCCTCCACAGTTACACCTCCTGACCCTGTCAAAAAAGTAAACCTGGGCGACCCTGATAACCCTCAGCACGTCCTCTTAGCAGCTTGGTTATGGGAGCATCCCGCATTACTTGATCAGGTAGTTTCTTTTATTCACTCTTTTAAGGATGTTTTTTCTTGGTCCTACAAGGATTTGGAAGGGATCCCACCAGAATTGGGTCTCCACACAATCCCTCTGGTTGAAAGAGATAAGCCTGTCAGAGGCCGAGCTTATAAGCTCAACCCAAAGTATGTAGAGGCTGTCAAGTCAGAGCTTGAAAAAATGCAAGAGGCAGGGATCATTGTACCTATGGAGCACTCTGAGTGGTTATCACCCATGGTGATAGCGCCTAAGAAGCAGTCTAATAAAATTCGTGTGTGTAGATTACCGCACGCTGAATAAGGTAACTATTCCAGATGGTTCCCTCACACCTTTCATTGAGCGTGTGCTCGAAGATGTAGCAGGGCATGTTTTGTACAGTTTCATGGATGGGTTTAGTGGATACAATAAGTTGGGCATCCATCCAGGTGATCGGTTGAAAACGACCTTTCTGACTCCCTGGGGTATTTTTTATCTATACTAGAATGTCTTTTGGATTGAAAAACGCTCCACCTTCTTTCAATCGGGCGGTATATCTCATCTTTTGTCCTCTGCTTATAGATCATCTTCGCATCCTTTGCATAAACGCGCCAATGATTACTCCCTCCCTCTAACATCTCATAGGTCAGACACCCCGCCTCCTCAAAAGCACCTGTTGTGTCTGTGTCTGAAGATTTATCCTTCGAGGAGCTTCCACCAGGATGGTTACAAGAAGAGTACGCGGAGTTTCCAATCGATCAAACACCAGCACATGAAGTCTCGAAGCTCCAAGAGGCAGCTCAGCTCTCAACTTCTGAAGTACCCTCCACAGTTACACCTCCTGACCCTGTCAAAAAAGTAAACCTGGGCGACCCTGAAAACCCTCAGCACGTCCTCTTAGCAGCTTGGTTATGGGAGCATCCCGCATTACTTGATCAAGTAGTTTCTTTTATTCACTCTTTTAAGGATGTTTTTTCTTGGTCCTACAAGGATTTGGAAGGGATCCCACCAGAATTGGGTCTCCACACAATCCCTCTGGTTGAAAGGGATAAGCCTGTCAGAGGCCGAGCTTATAAGCTCAACCCAAAGTATGTAGAGGCTGTCAAGTCAGAGCTTGAAAAAATGCAAGAGGCAGGGATCATTGTACCTATGGAGCACTCTGAGTGGTTATCACCCATGGTGATAGCGCCTAAGAAGCAGTCTAATAAAATTCGTGTGTGTAGATTACCGCACGCTGAATAAGGTAACTATTCCAGATGGTTCCCTCACACCTTTCATTGAGCGTGTGCTCGAAGATGTAGCAGGGCATGTTTTGTACAGTTTCATGGATGGGTTTGGTGGATACAATAAGTTGGGCATCCATCCAGGTGATCGGTTGAAAACGACCTTTCTGACTCCCTGGGGTATTTTTTATCTATACTAGAATGTCTTTTGGATTGAAAAACGCTCCACCTTCTTTCAATCGGGCGGTATATCTCATCTTTTGTCCTCTGCTTATAGATCATCTTCACATCTTCATGGACGATTTTTCGACCTTCTCAGGTGCTCAATGTTCAACCCCAGTGGAAAATCTAGAGGAACACCTCGCTCAGCTGTTCTGCTGTCTTCTTGAGATGCAGAGAGGCACGCCTAAAGCTAAATCCTAACAAATGTCATTTTTTGGTCACTAAGGGCACACTTCTACGCCATGTGGTGTCTGCTAAAGGCTTAGTGCCTAACCCAGAGAAAATCGTGGCAATCTTAAAGTTACCAGCTCCCATCAACCCAAAAGGGGTGCAGAGCTTTGTAGGCCATACAAGCTATCATCGCCGGTTTATACACATGTATGCATAGGTGGCTCAACCCCTAACCCGCCTAACCAGTGCTACTGTTCCCTTTCAATGGTCGAATGCAGAGGCTGAAGCTTTTGCATATCTCAAAAAACGCCTGACTGAAGCGCCTATTCTAGTGGCTCCAAATTGGTCTCTCCCTTTTTATGTGCATATTGATGCCAGTCAACTGGTTGTGGGGGCTGTGCTGACTCAGCCTAGTAAGGAGTACAACCTGGATCGCCATGTTCACTATGCAAGTCGTCTACTCACCAAGACAGAGCGCAACTATAGCACCACAGAAAGGGAAAGTTTGGCTATTGTGTATGCTCTACAAAAATTTCGGCATTATTTATTAGGGGTCCACTTCACAGTTATTCCTGATCACCATGCCCTGCGCTATCTGCTCAACAAGCCGCAAGTTGTAGGTCGAGTATGGCGATGGCTAATCTTATTTCAAGAATTTGATTTCGAAGTGGTACTCAGGCCCGACAAACATCATGTCCTTGCCGACCACCTCTCTCACATTCACACGGGTGAAGAAGCAACGAGGGTTGCTGAGGACTTCCCAGATAGCAGTCTCTTTAAGGTGGATACCACTCCGGAATGGTACGGCGATGTTTTGCATCTGCTTTCTACTGGCGTGTACCCAGAGAATGCTTCTCCACTGCAGAAGAGATGACTTTTGTTGAAGTCTAGGTCATTCACTCTAATTGGGGGCCAGCTATACAAGTCAGGACAGGATGGTGTTCTGAGGCGGTGTGTCTCCCCTCATGAAGTGGAGTATATTTTGGAGGATGCCCACAATGGTCCCATTGGTGGCCATTACTCTGGTCATATTACTGCTCAGAATATTCTGCAGTGTGGTTTATGGTGGCCCTATATTTTTCGAGATGCAATTGCCTATGTAAAAGTATGTGATGTGTGTCAGCGCTATGGCCCTAAACCAAGCACGCAATCAAACCGTCCTCTGCAGGTCTCTATGGCATGGCAGCCCTTTGAGAGATGGGGCATTGACTTTGTGGGTCCAATTAGTCCCTCCGCCCAACCAGGCAATCGGAAGTATCTACTAGTGGCTACAGATTACGCAACAAAGTGGGCAGAGGTACTGGCAACAACGGATTGGCATTGGCACTACTGTAGCCAAGTTTCTCTACAAAAATATTTTGTGCAGGTTAGGGTGTCCCCTGGAAATCACCAGTGATAGGGGTAGTCACTTTGTGAATGAAACAATTTAAACCTTGCTTGCCAACTACAAGATTTTTCACCGCAAATCTTGTACCTATTACCCTAGAGCAAACGGGCAGGCTGAGAGCACTAATAAAGTTCTGATAGCACTTCTGCGGAAAGCATGTCATCTCCATCCTGCGACTTGGACTCAAGCTATCCACGGCACCCTGTGGGCATACCTAACTTCTTTCAAAGCCACAACCAATCACACCCCATTTCAATTAGCTTTCGGTCTGGAAGCAATAGCGCCCTTCGAATTCAACTCAGGATCTTCGCGAGTGGGTAGTCTGCGTGCCACTGTAGATTTGGGATCGGCATCTGTCTCTCGTCTTGACCTTCTGGATGAAAGCTGAAGTTTAGCTTCTTTGGCTCTGGAAGGAGAGTAGCTTCTTCGCAAAGCGTGGCATGATCGCCATCTCCGAAAGACAAAAATAACGTAGGGTTCCCTGGTGCTACTCTATCAAGCTAAGTATCTAAAGAAAGCTAAGAAGTTGTTCCCAGCCTGGCAAGGCCATTCATGGTGGAAAAGATTTTGCCACAGGGAGCTGTCTAGTTAGTCACTCTGGAAGGTGTGCCCCTGCCACTAGTAAATGGATCCAGGGTGAAATGCTATCACCAATCCTCTAACTTAGTTTAAGGAGTTCTTAGCTATGTTATCTTCAGTACAACCTTCTGTTTTCTGTCTGTAACCTCAATCAGATTTCAAGCTTTCAGATGTATCTCTCTTGCTCTGTGTCCACCAACCCACCAACCCACCAACCGTTATTACATCTCTAATCTTCTTTTCAAGTATATCACTTTTGATGAAATTGCATTCTCAACTGTTCCTGAGTTTAACTTCGACTTTTAATCTCCAATTTTATGGAATCTATAATTCTCCGGTCCCACTTTTCTTCCTCTCTTTCATAGTCACTACACTCATCACTTTTTTTCATTTCATCATTTTCTACTTTCTTGTCTCCAATCTGCATTCACGATGATTATATTGTTACGCTCCAGATCCTATTCCCATCCGAATCTCCCTCCCTCCTTCGTACATTAACTCTAATTAAAAATTCCTTGTTCCTAGCAGTTATCATCTCTCTCCCTCAATGTGGTAGATTAGGTCAGGTCTTGAGTTCAACTCTCGTTGCATAGATCTCTGAGGTTTCTTGGATTGCTTCAAGGCAGTTAAAATTCTCTTTTATTGTGCTTTTGCCTTTGGCGCTTCTGGCATTAATTCTCTTTTCTTTGGATGCTTTTAAAAATTAGAACAAAATTTCTCTGTGCTCCCTTGGCTTTCACATGTTTCAACCTCCTCGCCCCTAACCAAACCCACCCCCTCACCTCTCGCCCCTACCCTCTCTGTCCCTCGCCCTTACCCTCAACCCCTCGCCCCTACCCTCTCTCTCTCTCTCTCCCTCGCCCCTACCCAATCCCACCCCCTCACCTCTCGTCCCTACCCAATCCCACCCCACATAATCAGTCTTCTTATAGAAAGCTATAATTTTTTTATTTTATGAGGAAATAAATCTCACAACCAGGGTTATTTTGGGCGTTTTGGAAAAATTGAAGGGCATTTTGGGAATTCATGACAAAATATTGGGCCGACCCACAATTTTTTGAGCGCTAGCGCCCGTAAGTTTCCATCCAATCATCCTCTCCCTCTATCTCATTCGCTAGGGCTGGAAAGCATGAGATTGCGCCTACATGGTAGAAAGAGACCAGCGCTAGAGCATGGTAGAAATTTGGTGAGCGCTAGCGCTCAGTACTCACAAGAAAGCGGTAGAGGGGATGCTTTTCAATTTTGAAAGTAAATCAACTTTACAAGGAGCCTATATAAAGAGGTTTTGGGCGACTATTTTTTAATTGAATAACTCCCTCCCTTGCTCTCCCCTTATGCAGCAACCCGGTGCTAGCGCTCCCTCGCTCTCTCCCTTGCGCAGCAACCCGGCTGAGCGCTAGCGCTCACCTCCAGGAGAGAAGGAGAAAGGTACATGAGACAAGAGGTGTGCCCTAAATCTATATAAATAGATGTATGCGAGTTTTTTTAATCATTTATTTTCTGGTGGTTACGAGGTCTAACACTGCCGAGGCATTTTCGTCCTCTGGATTGGTTTCTCTCTATAACTTACTTGTCTCTACCTGTCTCTTTCTTCCTTCTTCTCCTACTCTCTTGCTCGTGTAGGTGATTGAGCGCTAGCGCTTGGATGTCTTTATGAGCATGAGAGATGGCGAGGGAGGGTTGTAGGATGGGGTGGGAGAGAGAGAGAGAGAGAGAGAGAGAGAGAGAGAGAGAGAGAGAGAGAGAGAGAGAGAGAGAGAGAGAGAGAGAGAGAGAGGGGGGGGGAGAAGTGACAGCAAGAGAGGTTGGTAGGACGAGACTGAATCCAAGAGAAAGAGGTTGATAGAGATAAGTAAACAGGTAAGATAATGGAGAGAGAGAGAGAGAGAGAGAGAGAGAGAGAGAGAGAGAGAGAGAGAGAGTTTTAACTTTGTAGGAAACTATCCCAAGAGACCTTAAAGATCTAGGCGATGAGGAGTTGAACTCAAGACCTGTTATGAAAGAGAGAGAGAGAGAGAGAGAGAGAGAGAGAGAGAGAGAGAGAGAGAGAGAGAGAGAGAGAGAGAGAGAGAGAGAGAGAGAGAGAATGAAATGAAATGAAATGTTATATTAACATCTTCAAAAGGCCAAAGTGACCTATGAGACCAGAAAGTTACAATGCAGTGTATCTGATACAAAGTCAGATTAACAAAATAAATTAAACTAGGATAACAAAATATAAATACCGTGGGATCCTAAACTAAGCAGTACAATGTGAAGACAATATGGGAGGGGAGTAGAGATCCATCTTCATCTGCACTCTCGACGACGAAAGAGTATGGCTTGAATCTTTTGCCATAGCCTCCTTCGAAATTGTGTAGCTCCTCTCCTCCCTCGGGGTCGTCTAGATCTCCCTAGCTCCAATGCTCGGTCTATGAGAATGCCAGTAGTGCGGGTAGACCTCTCCACCGTCGCTGGTTGCTCCTCTGTCTGTTCTTCTGGGTGTACAGTATCTAGTGTAAAGAAATCTGTGATCTGTCTCTGGGGATGTCTCTCTTCACCTCTCCTCAGTAAGGTTTCTCTATGCTTGTGTAACTCAAGTAGATAAAGCCCAAGAGATCTTTGATCCTCATAACTCATGACCCTAGATAGAGGCCCAAAACCTTCTCTGAATAGACAGTGAAAACGGCCTCGTATCTCATAGTACACTGTGCAATGACATATGTAATGTACTTCTGTCTCTGGCTCTAGATGGCATAAGCGGCATATTTTGTTATTTGCTGGTGTCCCTCTGAATCTGCCAGTCTCAATCTCGAGCTGATGTGAGGACGTGCGTATCTGGCCAATGGCACAACGCAAACCATGTGAAAGATGCGTGTCCATATAGCTAGGTCAAATTACAAACCCATCCCCCGTGAGGTGGAGAAGATGCTCTCTATAGAAAGCCATCTTTGTGCCCAACTCTTGTAATGGCTCTATCCATGTCCTCCTCGTGTCCAACTGGATCAAATCCTGACGGATGAGTCTATTAATCTCTACCCGTGTCAGAGACCTCAAGGGTGCCCGAAGAGAGTATTGAAAAGGAGGCAACCTGTCCATGGTGAAACCATGTGTCTGAAACCATGATGTCATCTGAGCATACCAGCATGATGTATCCCCGTTAAGAGCTAATCGTCTGGAGGACTCTAGAGCCACCCTGGCATATCTGTCTCTGGTAGTATCCCACAGACTGTGTACAAAGGAGACTGATCTTGTGAGCGCCTCAATCTCCATAGGGGGGGGCAGCTAATTCTGCTCGAATGATATCATGCGGTACAGAAACCTTGGCTCTAATCAGCCGAGAGATCATAGATACTAGGGGCTTCTCCATACGCCTCCACCCATCCTGGCCTATAGAAGGTCCCCAAACCTGCACCCCATATAACATAGTAGAGGCAACCAAAGTATCAAAGAGCCATAAATTTGTCCTAGGTTCCTGGAACTGAACCTGTGAACACATCCTCTCCATTCCTCCCAGAGCCGCACCAGCTCTAGTTAGTCTAGTCTCTGCTGCTCTTCTCAAGGAAAATCTCGGCCCAGTAAAGACTACCCCCAAGTAAGTGTATGCATCTGTATACTCCACAATCTCCTGACCATACTTGAAAGTGGGTACTGATCTCCTGACCCATTGCGGTGTGGTGTTAAACACCATAACCTTGGTTTTCCCTAGGTTAACACACAATCCACTATCCTCTGCAAAATTGCGTAGTGCATCCAACTGTCGTTGCATACCTTCTGATGAGTCAGATATCAGCACAATATCATCAGCATATAGCAACAATGGGATCCACGTCCCTGCCAGCTGTGCACCTCTGTCACCCTCTCTATCGATGTAATCAGACACCTCATCAACATACATACCAAATAGAGTAGGAGACAATGGGCAGCCCTGTTTCACTCCAATGGTAGAGTGAACTAAATCAGATACCCCTTCTGGAGTGCGTACCCGTCTCATCACTGATCTGTACAAAGCCATAATCCCCCAAATCACCTCTATGGGCACCCCCATCTCCTGTAGTCTGCGCATCAATCGAGCTCTTGGTACCATGTCAAATGCTTTACGAAAGTCCACAAAGCTACAATATATTCGTCTCCCATGTGCTCTGCCCTCCTCAATGATGGCCCTGAGTGTCAAAATATGATCAAGAGTGGAGAAACCCCTCCTGAAGCCGGCTTGACCCTTTGCTCGTACCCCCTCGCCCTCTGCCCAATTACTCAAGTGTTGCTCCAGGATGGATGCATACAACCGTGCCAATGTGTGTCCAACCATGATAGTGCGGTAGTTCCCAGGCTCTGTAGGGTCACCAGCCTTGAAGATGGGCACAATATTAGACAATCTCCAAGTCTCAGGTAATCCCTCACACATGGCACGATTGAACAACACTGCGAGAACCTCCATCAGCATATCCCTGGCATGTATAAAGTGCTCCGACACTAGACCGTTATGATCATATGCCTTCCCGGTCTTCATTCTGTCAATGGCCCTTTGTACCATCTCAGGTGTAAAGAAAGTGCTCGTAGCTGGGCAAGGCTTGGTAGGGTCTGGAAGGGGTTCCTGTCCAGGAACCGTATATAATGATGTTGCATATTGGCCCCACACCTTAGGTGAAGTAATCACTGGGGGAGGGGAGTGCTCATGGAAGAGACGCCATGCCTCTCCTGAGTCCCTACTCAAGAACATATGATACAAGTATCGCTCCATTTGGGCTAGGTAAGCTCGCTTCTTCCGTCGCACAAGGCGTCGGAAAGCAATCCGAGACTGTCTGTAAGTGATGACTCCTAAAAGGAGATCCCTCTGAAGCTGGTCTCTCATCTCTCTGCATTCTTCATCATACCAACTATTCTAGGGCATGCTCCCAGAATGTCGTCTCTTGCCCAGCTGAGTGTGTGGGTATGCCACTGATGCAGCCCCGTGCAATGTCTCAGTCAGTAGCGTGGTGCACTCCTCCACTGAGAGGCCTGTACCATTTGTGCCAGCTGTGCCTTCCAATAGACGGTGCCAGATCTCCTCTGAATAAACGAAATCAGTCTCTGGAGTAAATGTATAGCGAGTGTGTGACCTGCCTCTTGATGTCTGGGTTGTACTATACTGAAATTTAATGGATAGTGTCAAGAGAGCATGGTCTACTGCTATGCCCACTGGCCTGGCTCCCGCTGTGAAATCCTGAATGCAGGGGATAAAGCTCGGTTGTGTCATAACATAATCCACTGTACTGGCCCCATGTCTATGTGGAAAGCATGTGAAACCGGCTGCTCCAGGAAATCGTTGTAAGCCATTAAGTATGGCTAATCCATGTGTAGTCGTCATTTCCATGAGGTATCTCCCATACTCCGTTTGCTCTCTGTCATCTGAGCATCTGTCAAGCCCCAATTCACCCACATTCAGCTCTCTAAGCATCTCATCTAAAGTGTCGTAGAAGACTGTCTGCGAGTTCCCCGTTCGGGCATTGAAGTCCCCTAGGAGAATGATATCACCATCCCTAGAAAACTCCCAAATGTCATCATCTAGGATAGAGAAAGGCGCCTGCCCTCTGGATGCGGCATACATTGATGTACTGGGAGGAAAGTAACATATGGAAATATATAGGAATCGACCTGTGTCAGGTCTCAGTCTCACCCACATATATCTAGCATGATCATCTCTTCGTACAATACGTAGTAATGGTTGTAGTTCTTCTCTGAATAGCACTACTCCTCCTCCTGAACCTCTACTCCCGTGCTCAGATCTCGCATTTGTCCTGTGAGCTGTTTCCCATCTGTATCCCACCACATGTGGCATTACCTGTCCAGGGGCCTGATGAGTCTCTGAGAAGAACACAATATCCTTGTCTTTGAAACTCTCCTCAAATGCGCCCACGTCCAACCTCATAGACCCATTACAGTTCCAGGTAGCCATCTTCAGTGTGGTCCCATAGGTCTCGCACCGTCATGCAGTACGCCGCTCTAAAATCACCACCTGTCCATCTCTGTAGAAGGCTATCTTTCCCTTCTCCCTTGCCGCTGTAATCTCTGGCATTACCTCTCTCATATGTGCGAGCTGTGAGAGAGTCAGGTCATCACCGAGGAAAATTCCTGTCTTTTTGAGAGTAGGCCTCTTCCTCAAGAATTCCTTCTTCTCTTCCAACGAGGGAAAGCGTAGTATGAGAGCTCTCCCCTTTGAAGACTCACCCGTGCCATCACTTTTCTTACCTACCCTCCATGCCTTTGTGTGCAGAGGCTTTTCCATCCCCATCATGGATGTAAGGCTTGTGACCTCTTTCTCCACATTGTTTATGTCTTTGAGACCGGTCACTCTCACATGCAGTGCTCGCATCCGCCTTCTTTGTTCCTCTTCGAGAGTCATGTTGATAAGCGTCGGTGTACAAGGAGTTTCTTGACCTTTCCTTTCTTGGCGACCCATTTTTCAGCCTCGTCCGCCTTTTTCTGTGTCCTTGTTATCATCTCCGCCCATGAAGATGTCTTTGCCACACTCAGTTTCTCTTCCTCTGTGATCATCCTTACCTGTTCCTTAATTTCCTTGATTTCATCTATTACCGAGGGTTGAAATTCGCCTTCCTCTAGTCCATTGCTTACTCTATCAGCAAGCTCCTGTTTAAGGGCTGAGACTTCTTTTTTGAGTACCGTATCTCGACGTTTGGGTTCTCTTGTTTGAGGGTTGAGACTTATTCTTTGAGTGTCTGTATTTCTGCGTTAAGGCTCTCTTTCTCTTTCTTCCACTGTGCGCCCTCATTGAAGACCATCTGAAGTAGGTTGGTCTTCTCCTTCCACCATCCTTCCATCTCTGTTTTCCACTCCTTCATTTCCCTCTCCATCTACGCCATCCGCTTATTCGTGAGCACGAAGGTTGCCTTTGCTCGTGGCTTGCAAACAGGTGAGACATTGGCGGCTTCCGTGTCCTGTGCAGGGTCTTCTTCAAGTGGATCCCTTACGGTGAGGCCCAAAGAATCAGGGTCTTCTTCAAGTGGATCCATTACGGTGAGGCCCAGAGAATCAGAGAGAGAGAGAGAGAGAGAGAGAGAGAGAGAGAGAGAGAGAGAGAGAGAGAGAGAGAGAGAGAGGTGCGATAGATAGGTTGAGGAGAGGGGTGGGTGGGGGGGGGGGGAGAGACGCCATAGACTGAAGAGGGGGGAAAGGGGGGGGACGCGATAGACAGATCGGGGGGGGGGGGGGGGGGAAAGGGGGGAGATAGACTGAGGAGAGAGGGGGGGGGGGGGGGGGGCGATAGACTGAGGAGGGGGGGGCCGGGATAGGCAGAAGGAAGAAGGGGGGGGGGGGGGGGGGGGGAGGGGGGGGCAGCGCGAGAGAGAGGGAGCAGCATGGGGAAAGCGCGAGGGGTAGGGGCGGGCAGGGAGCAGGGCGAGGGTGCAGCGGGGGCGGGGGCGGGGGGCGGGCGAGTAGGCGCGAGGGGCAGGGGCCTCGTATCTGAGAGAGAGAGAGAGAGAGAGAGAGAGAGAGAGAGAGAGAGAGAGAGAGAGAGAGAGAGAGAGAGAGAGAGAGAGAGAGAGAGAGAGAGAGAGAGAGAGAGAGAGAGAGAGAGAGAATTGGATTGTCTGAGGTAAAGAAATTCAAGAGCAAAAGAGAAAAGAAATAGTGATACTAATATTACCTGCGTTTCTTTTTGACGGATCAGTATTTTGTGCTAGGCTTTTAGTTCTCTTCCGATGGCCAAGAAATCTGATATTGGCGCTAGTGTTGAGTTCATATAACAGGAAGCGATTGATATAGGGTGAATAGAGAAGACTTCGAACTTGGCGGAGTTACATGGAAGCAGATTGCCTCCAGGATGCTTTTTTGTAGCCGTGTTAGAAGCGTATGATGGCAAGGATGCTCCTCTGCCCCATGTACCTTCAATGAACGACGAGATGAATACCCTAAAGAAGGCACAGAAAAACCTTGTCACGCGGCCGAAAACCGATCTGGTAATTGCTTTCTTCATTTGTCCAAAAGTTTGTGTTTCTTGTATTTGAGTATTATATTTCAAATAATTGCCAGAAGTTTGTATGTTAATTAATTTACACTGTGTTATTTATTTGATAGCGGGTCACCAAGATCGCAAGGAAATAACAAGAAGAACTATGTTCATCTGCTGCTATGACTATTTCGAAGAGCGTAGCTGCTAGTACGGTGTCATCTCCACCTGTCTCGCAACAATCGAGAAATCCAAAAAATTTGCAAAAGGAAAAGCTAAAGTGCAAGAAGGAGCATTGTCTGGGTTTGTGGTGGAGGACAAATACAACTCCAACGAGGAGATTGATGATAGAAAAATGGAGGCTTAAATGACTGCAGGGACAAACATTGGGGGAGAATTTCCCATCAACAAAGACGTTACACTTCGACAAGATATGTTATCAAAGCATCTAGGAAATTTGAAGGTAAATTAGAGCTTTTTGGTTTAAGATTAGTATAAATTTCCTTTGAATTGGTCTTTGACATATATTGTTGCTTGCAGGTAGAGCATGAATCTCTGCTCCCTTGGGTTCCACTGTGCCGTTTGGTGAAGCTAGAAAAAGCAAGATAAGTTAGCTAGGATACCAAGCATCTGCAACCTCATGCGGATATATTCTTGCTGGAGGGTATTACGAACCCAAGGGAAGCTTCATATGCTCTCTTGAACCGAGATATACAATCATTGATGTGGACAATGACACCAAGAAGACATGGGATCCCTTGTGGCGTGCAATAAACGATGAGTTTGAGGCTGAAATCCAGAACACTTGCTGGAACGATCTATGCGGTAAAATGTTGTATACCTGGGATGGCAACCATAGGCTCGCTGCCTGGATGGGAGTACTGAAAGAGAGTAAGCTAGCTGCATTGCTGATAGTATTAATTTGCGGGTATGTTAAGAAATACATTTAATAATCCATCTTTATGATGTTAGGTGTTGCTTATGAGAAAGATGCAGATCTACACCCTCGAGTTCGAGTGGAATTAGTCAAAGTAGACTCCTCAAATGAGGCCGACATGTTGAGCATAGTGATGCATACAAACAAGTAATATATCTTTGGTGTATTTGAGTGTGCAGTTGACTTGAAATAGTATAAGATTGACTAATCTTTAACATTGCATCAATTTCTTGTAGATTGAATGAAACAGGATATGTGTCCACATCATACACAGACATGTTATAGATGGTGTGGGCACTGGGTCTTGTTTCCAAGGAAGAAAAGGGTGGGAAAAAAGTCCTCGTTCAATGTACATGTAGCTCTAATGACTCGGCTGCTACATCCAGTATGTGTTTTGAGATTGTTCAATTATTGAGTGTCAAAATGTTTTAGATCCATACATTTGTTTGACCATTGTCTTCATGTCTGTAGGAAAAATATACGCTTGCCTTGAAAAAAAATGTGGCAGAGAAAAATAGCAGAGTTTCAAGCCTGATACAAAAAAGCAACTTTGAAGCAGACGCACAGTCAAAAAAAATGACAAGATATGCATTGGCGATAGTTGACCCTGCTTTAGGAGATGAATGGTGGAGGTGGGTTGGTCTTGGTTATCTTTCTGAGGCAGAACAATTACAACTCCTACTGCATGTTACCATTGAATCCTTTGGACTCTTGTGTAGGACAGTGCGCGCAATCGAGTGCACTAGTCTGCAAAAGTGGATAACAGAGGAAAGATTATATGGGTTGGCGTGTGCAACTCTTATGTCAGAAAAAAAAACCTTCATCTTGCGTACGATGGCATCCAATGATCTGGGAGATGTGAGTAGTCTAGACATTACTCATACTGGTGAGTACATTTGATTGCCTTGTTGTTGGACTGCAGAGTCATGTGGATAGATTTAGTCGTTTTGACATATCCATTGTTTTCATTGTCACAGGAGAGTTTGCTATTTTCCGAGAGTGGTTGAGGATCGAAGTATTTTGGTCTTCCGTTGTTGGAGAGGCAGAGAACGTATACAGATGTACCCACAGTATACATTTACAATCGATGCCTCGTTTGGACCTGGATTCATTCATTGAAGACGCTAAGTTGATACATAAGAGCAAGACCTTCGCTTATGAGCTGGGTGTGATGAAAAAGGGAACACAATCTGAGGTGAGCAAGGCATTGGCGGATGTAGGAAAAAGATTTCTTTGCATGTATACGCAGTAGACAATTACCTTACATGCCGTGAACTATAATATGATGCTAACTATGTTCTTGCTCGTATTAGGAGGTTGCGGGTTCGCAAGTTTAACATAAAAGGGGTCAGAAGTTTGCAAGAAATTCTTGAAATCGAAAAATCAGAGCATATTTTTAACCCAATGCAAATAACATGCAACTTCAGAAGCAATGTCTACCAGGGTTTTCCATGGTTCTTGGAGTATGGGGAGGGATACTTCCCTCCGAACGAGGAGAAGGCACACAACGATGTTGTGAAAGATAGAGAGGAAAGAGAACGTGGGGACACACAAATATCTGTGATAGCAGAGTCAAGTGTCCAAAGACCTTAAATGGTGCCTTCATGATTGTATGGTACATGTCCACATCGTTAGATTTAGTTTGAATTAATTATTTGATAATTCTTTGCAGATGGAACAATCCGGGGAGGCTTCGGGTTCGCAGGGGGGTAGGTCGTGCAAGAGAGAAACGTAAGTATACTTACTAACATCTAAATGGTGAACATATTTTCAGACGCTTTGAAAATTGTGCTTTTCTTGGTGATCAGGTAAGAGAAGTGGGATGTTAGCAAATGAGGTAGTGGACTTTGCAACGAGTTTAGAAATAGAGATAATGCATGTCTCAGACCTACCAACATACCCGTTGACTGGTAAGTGGAAATCTTGATTGAGAGTTGCAATGTGTTTTGAGATCTATCTTTTGATGATTGAGATATCTACAAGAAGTGATAGCAACTATATTCAGATTGTTCATTTCGGCTCGGACAAGACAGAGGATGACTTGAAGATGGCCTTACTAAGCTCTCTGAGGCCACACATTGTGGAAAAATCCCTTCGTTCGTTACGAGATGGATCAGCCATGGATTCTGCAGTGAATGCTTCCATTGTTTTTTTGCCTTGCAATACATCTGTGTATGGGTTGTCAAACACTGAAGTGCCTGAATCTCTAACTATCTCTCCCTCTATCCATCACCGTCTCAAGTCATTGTCGGGAATTGATATTTGAGAAATTTTTAAAGAAAACAAATGCAGATAAAGTATGAAAGATATTCTTGACAATCGCACATGCTGTACCATGCCGATTAAGGTGTGATTGTCTCTCGAAGTTTTAAGTACATCTCTCTATCTATCTCTCTCCTTCCTCCACGTAGCGTGCGTTGCGTCACACAACACCCTGAACCTCATATTTTAGTTCAATTGTATTTTAAGTTGGACTAATGCAATTGTCTTCATATTTACTATATCTTGTATGCAAACACATGGTTCAAAATGCAAATATACCCTCCAACCAACCAATCGCCACTCCATCTCCTTGTCGATTGATGTAGCGGCACGATGTTGGACATAGCTCATCGTTGGGCGAAGGGATCTTTTTGCATAAGATTAAAGACCAGCACAAGCTCATAAAGAGAGCTTCTTCAATAAATTTGCTAGTCCGTCCATTTTACGAACAAAAGCTCCCTCCCCGCCTCTACTCCTACCACACATATATCAAGCATAGAAGCCTTTTGGTGTACTCAAGCACAAACTTCTCTAGCCAATTTTGTATGGAAAGAGTAGATACAATTGCTCAACTACTCCTTTGAGCATCATGAAACATATCTTATCTTGCTCCAAAGGGCTATTTGGAAATAGATAGATCTAAAGTTTATAAGTTGTTCCAACTTATAGGGTTCCGTCCGATGATATAAGATCTTAAAAAAAAGAAGATCGCGAAGTCCATCGTGCATCGGGCGCGCTCGCATCTTTATCGCTGTGACTTAAAGGGCATAAGCCTTAAAGAACCCCAGATTACACATGGGTTCTCGTGGAGAATCGGACAAAGATAACACCTCTCAGTGGGAAGGCAAAGAAAAGTTAAAATCCGGCGTGGGAACTAAAGAAAAGAATGAAGATTTGGACAAATTTTCGATGGAGAAGTTTGTCAGAACGGAGTACAAGCGTCAACTGCAGGTTGATATGTGTGTGAAAAGATTGATCAAGTTCTCCAAAGACCTGAGATTTGCTAAACACCTGAAGAATTACCCGATTACCCGATTGATGCGATTTACTCGATATGGCATGAGGCCATTGTTTCTTCTCTCAGGCCGGGAGGAAAGCTGAAAGAACAGGCGAGTGCAGAAAAGCGGAAGTTGTACCGGCAAGAAGAGTTGGATAGAGCTGTTGACTAGAAGATAAGGGGAGAATGTAATAAGACTATTTTTCAAGGTTCTTAAAGTCAAAAAGAATATAATATGCTAGATCTTTTGTTGAACATGATTTAAAAGATTGTTGAATAGTTTATTAGATAGAGAGTATTAGTCTTATGTAAATGAGTTGAAGATGTTGAGAGAGAAACCACATTCTCTTCTTTTTTTAAAATATAGTAAAGACATGGTTAATAAAGATTAGTGAATAAAGGATAGTTTGGATATAGACAGTAAAGTAAAAACGTAATCAAAATTGATGTTTTTATCGATATCAATTTTTTTATTTTCCTGTTTTTTAGCTTAAAATACATGGGTAAGCTTAAAACAAGTTGGAAAAGTTGTGGAGACCTAAAAAAAAATTATGAGTCGTGATCTAAAGGTTACGTTTTTAGCCAAAATAAGAGGTTTTTCGCAATGCTACCCGCGTTGCCTTATAGAGCAGACATGTTCTCGTCGTTTTGAGTACCTGGAACTTGCAAGGCTGGATCAACACGTACGTACGGATCGTATCCGTACGGTACAGCTGTTTTGTACAGATCCACACCGTACAGAACGATCTGTACGAGTGCTATTTTCATTTTTATTTATTGGCCGACCTGGACCGTGGCTGAGGGTTTTGCTAGACTTAAGCGAGCAGTTTTTAGGCCACATTTTGAAGACATTTGAACACCACGTGCAAAAACTCTTCACTGCAGAGAAATTGCAGCTTGCAGAGACAGGTGCGCAGGTAAATTCTCTCGCTCTCTTCTCCAAGTTGCTCTCTCTCTCTCTCTCTCTCTCTCTCTCTCTCGTGTTTGTCTTGCTGCTTGCGATAGAATCATCATGTCTAAGCCATGCAACCCGTACTCGAAGGAGCATACCAATGTCATCCGCATTATCAACACTCCAAGGCAAGCGGGTTCCAGCACTCGAGGATGGCAATGCAAGTACTATAATTTTCAGCTCACGAGTACAATTTCTCGTGTCTTCAAGCACCTGACAAGCATTGGAACGACCAATAATTGTGGAGGGTGCAAAAAGGTACCACAGGATATTAGGGACAAGATGATTGCAGAGAATTTTTTGGAAGCACCAACACCAAAAAAAAACAGAGCTGGACAGCACACACAGGATGCTCTTCATGATGCTCTGCCCACTCCTGGTTCTAGTAGAAAGAGGGCTCGAGTTGTGTAGGAGGAGAAGGATGAAGGTAATATGGATGCACGTAGGCAAAGCACCTTGCCTTCGCGTATGAACTCTCTTTCTTGGGTGAAGGAGTGTCAAAAGGTTGCTGAGATGGAGATTGCTCGCACTCTCATTGAGTGCAATATCTCCTTCAATGTTTTGAGGACTGAGCAGTGGAAGAGGATGGTCCGGGCTATAGCTGATGTTTGCCACACAGATTCATGGTTAGGGGTGGAGTATAGGAAGATGCGCACTACACTGCTCGATGAGCAGAAGACCTTGGTCCCGGTCAAGGCAAGTTGGGAGTAGTTTGGGGTGCACCATGATATCAGATGGCTGAAGTGATGTTTACAAGCGGCACATCATTAATATTCTTGTGTCGTCTTATCTTGGCACATACTTCTTACGCGGCGCTAGATGCACGGAAGGCCGGAGATTGCATCACAGGTGAGTTTATCTTTGGGCACATCAAGAAAGCTATTGAGGAGATTGGGCCAAACAATGTGGTACACGTTGTGACTGACAATGCATGTGTTGCGCATTGTCTTGACTTACTTATTGAGGATATAGGCAAGTTGCCTTGGGTATTGCCTATTGACATAGATGCCACTAAGATGACCACCTTTTTCCGCAAAACATCAAGATTTAGCTATCTTCAGGAGCCACAGTACACTTGACATGGTGCGGCCCTCGAAGATCAGGTTTGCTTATATGTATTTAGTGTTACAGATGCTCTTCAAATTGAGGGATCCACTTCTTCAGACATTCGTGGACCCGAAGTGGAGATTGATGTACCACTCGCGGATCCCACTAAATACATAGAGCGATGGGTGCTCGATGAGTCCTTTTGGGTGGACATAGGTTCAAAGTTTGACAGTGGCATTGCAGCCAATGTATGTGCTTCTACGAGTCACAGACATGGAGGGCTCTACATTGGGCTTAGTCTATCATCTCTTCATGGAGATGAAGAGACACATTACTAAGTGCAAGTCTTTGACACAGGACTAGTAAGTACTTGTCTTTTGAAATTGATTATTGCTTTCATTGCAAATCTTTTTGTTGTCTTTCGAATTTGCGGCGTGACCCAATTCAACTTTGTTTCATTGCTGAAATTTTTCATCCAAGATGACATCTTGGACATTGTATATAGGCAATGGACCTTTATGAGTCGTCCATTCATGGGATGGCTGCATTGCTTCATCCTTTCTACAAGACACCAGAGCCTTTCCATGAGAGGAATCTCTTGAAGCTCAAGAATGATAACATCAATATGATGTACGACATTGACGATCGGCTGGAGATTGATGCAGAGATAATCAGCTTCAGGAACAATCTAGGACCATCCTTTGCAAGAGTTGTGGTGTTGAGGCCAGAGGCTACCAAGTTTCCTCTTACATGGTGGCAGAATTATGGGAGACAAGGTCTTCCAACGCTTATACATCTGCTTTTACGAGTACTTTCATAGGTAATTGAAAATCTTGAGACTTGTAGTTTTTGTACTTACTATTGCCATATATTAAACCAAGACTCAAGTGTGAATTTTGAAATCTAAATGCTCATTGCTATAGGATTGCTTAGCTGGTGCATGCGACTCGCAACTGAAGTGCTTATTCCTTGATACATACGAAGATCCACAATCTCAGCACTCCTCAACTAGAGAAGTTAGTCTATTGTCGAGCAAATATGAGGCTTATGCACGCTTTGGGAACACCCAAGCAGGTCCACTTTTAATTTTCACATGAATGATTGAATCATGATACACTTGACCATTGAGTACTTAGTACATACTAAATAATATTTTTTCGATTTCAACAGGCAAACCCAACAAGTGTGAAGATGGTGGCAGATCCTAGTGCTATGGACGAGATGGAGCTGCAGATCAGAAATGAGCAAGAGGAGATTATTCAACTGCTTCACAAGGAGTTGGAGAGTGGTCATCAGCGTGTGATGAGGTCACGCGCACGAGCTTTGGCTATTCCTCTACGTGAGCATGCTCTAGACCTAGAGAGTGCTCGAAGGGAGAGCATTTGTAAAGGGAAGCTTCCTGTTCGTTCTTCTCGGAAACGGGAAAACAAGGTGGTTCGTCTCATTGAGGATTCGGCAGATGCACTAGAGGATGATGTTGGTCAGAGACAGGATGATCTACATCAGGCACGTGTCCGTGATGGCAGAGCCAGATGACGACGAAGGGGGAAATGTCCTGACGGATGGGGACTTCATCTGCATCTGATGGTTACTTTTGAGGATGGGGCTATCATATGGATGATGGGATAGCTTAAAGCTAGCTATTGAGTGCTTTTTACTACTTTATAGACTTACTTTTTGAGTAAGATGGTTTCATTTATGACAATTGTACGCTCTATGATGAGCCTTTTATTATAGCCAGGGCCCTGTAGGCTATCACCTATGGTATTTTCATGTTTTTTCAGTATTGGTGTGTTCACTGTTCACTGCTATTTCAGATCTCATTTGAGCTTTGATATTCCTGTTCAATTATCAATGTTGTCTTAACTTTGAAGTCTCTTGCAGTAGTTACACGGTATGTGGTTGTCTTGTAAAACATGTTTTTGAATTTCTTTATAAGTTGTTGCTTTCTCTCTTGTTTTTTATTGGAAATTTCCTAGAAAATTTAGTACTTTGCAGTTTTTTTACAAGAGTACGTATTTTTACGTACATAAAATTTTTTCCTGTAGGGAACAACGTACAGTACGTACATATACACCACGTACAGTACGTTCTGTACCATCCTACCTGGAAGTCTATATTCTGAGTTTGTATGACAAAGTTATGACACAAATAAAATGCCAGCGGCAACAAGGTAGCCTATAAGTAGCAACAGAGTAGCTTACAAACAGATATACACAGGTAATATCTCTTTTGTTTCTATGTATATCTCTTTTGTTTGAACCAACCAAGAAGTGATTGTACTTCTTTATGATGGTACAAAATTATGTTTTCTAATTTGATTATCGTGTTAAATTGGTTGCACGAGTATGATGTTTTGGCTATTTTGTAGGCGTTTGGAATAAAGTCACTGATTTCCTTTTGGCTTTCAGGAATACTAATGTGTTGTCATGTAATCAAAGAATGTACCCACGAAAATTCTATGTGGTCTAAATATTATGTCCCTCATTCTATTCAACGTGGCACGAGTATTTGTGAGACCGAATGGCATGACAAGAAACTCATAGAGACCAAATGTTGTCTTGAACGCAGTCTTGTGAACATCTTCTGGCCTAATGCGTATCTGGTGGTACCCACTCTTCAGGTCTATCCTGGTAAACAGTGACGCTCCCTCAAGCCGATGAAGGATGTCATCTATCCTCGATATGGGGAACCTGTTTTGGATGGTTTTCTTATTCAAGACACGATAGTCAATGCACATACGCCATGAACCATCCTTCTTCTGCACTAGGAGTATATGTGAACAAAAAGGGGATGAACTTGGTTGAATCAGCCCCTTCTCTAAAAGCTCATTGACCTGACTCATTATCTTTTTTGGCTAGGCTGCACTAACCATGTACGGTGGTCTATTCGGTAGACTAGAACCTGGCACAAGATCTATGGTATGATCCTCAGGTATCTCAGGAGGTAACTCCTCGGGCAAAGAGTCCAAAAAACAATCATTGAAATCACTCAAAAAAAATGATCTATCTTTATCTAAGGTAGACTGATTAAATACAACTTCAGATACTTCTTTTGCAAAGATTAAGGATACAGAAAGATGATTTTTTGTTACAGAAGAAATTGCATAAGCAAAAACAACTGGAACAGACTCGCCTTTAAGCTTTACATCAAGGACATGAGTCTTTCCTCTATGTACAAGGGTAATCTTTTTGTTGCAAATATCCACCATAGCATGCAACATGTAACACCATGGGATACCTAAATAACACATCACATCCCTCAAGTGGCATAATATGAAACTCTTCCGCATCCACATAACTTTGAATGTGCAGACGAAGTTTCCCCAAAATGGGAGCAACAAGCTCTGAATGACCTGGGCATGCCAAACCTGCTTAACCTGTCACACCCATCTCCTCTGCACGAATGCCCACTTTGATGCCAATTCTGGTGATATGAAATTTGCACGAGCTCCTGGATCAAAGAAAATCAATACCGTCTGGTCTCTAACTTTGCCCCAAGCTCTACACAATTTCGTGGCATCTATGTTTGGCTGGTGACCAATCAAATCTGGGACAAGTCATGCACTCAGTTTTGGCTTCCTTCCTTTATGCTATGACTTGTCATCCTTATCCTGTGACTTCTTCTGTGGGCATTCATTCGCAAAATGTCCCTCCTCTTCACAAATGTAGCATTTCTTGGCCTCTCTTAGAGCTTTCCTTTCTTCAAAAGATTTGTCAGAAAAATGTCTTTTCTATCCATGTCCTCGCTCAGAAAAAGGTTTAGACTGCTTCTTGGACGTGTCAGCTTCATCAACGGAGGGTTTCTTTGTGAGAGGCACAAAAGGCTTTGTTGCAGCATTACCCTTAGTTGTAAGCTATTCGCCCTAAGACCCTCTCTTGTTGCTATTAAATCCATCAGAATCTCCCTTCGACAGATTGCTGGCCACTTTCGCATTCTCAATCAACCGCGCCATATTCATGATCGTAGTCTTTGTGCATTAGTCCCTGATTTTCTTGGGTAATCTGCAAGAGTACTTCTCAATCTGTTCTGACAATGGCAAAAACCTATAGGAGGTTACTGGCAACACTGCGGCCAAGAATTGTTTATTGTATTCTTCAAGATTCGCACACTCTTTAGCACTCAACTCGTGCCATTTTGTCATCACATCCACTTCAAAAGTGTTTGTAAGCCATCCACATGCAAAAAGTTGTTTGAACTAGACCCACATTGTAGGGGCTTGACCCTGATTCAACAATGGGGTCCACCATTGAAGCGCATTCCCTTTCAAGAAAGTAGCAGCCTTTTGACACCCATGTTCCCATACATAGAGTTAACCATACCTCTTTGCATTGCCCCAAACACATTCCCTTGCATATAACTTGTGGAAGGTCTAGCCATAGCTTGAAACATTGAACCACCTCCAAAATAACCAAGATATGAGCTAGGTAACAGGAGGGTCTGACACATAGCCTGTTCATTACTCCCTCGACCATTCACAAATGGTTCTTGTCCAGGTAAAGCAAATTGCTTGGGATCAATGAACATCGTTGGTTGCTCAATCACATGGGCTTTCCCTCGAGCATCACGAGACCTTTGTGCATTGAAAATCTCCTTTTCTTGCAAGGGCTCAATCATGCCTTGTGTCGGAGCCTGAAAACCTTGTGTCGAAGCCTGAAATTCCTCTATAACCTGTAGGAACTCATGCATCCTTGAGTTGTTAGCTAACTACTGAAACATTTCCATGCAGCTGAGCTCTGAACAACCTATCCTCTTCTTAAAGAGTTGAAGGAACTTTCTCTCTGTCGTGTGAGGAAGATCCCTCTTCAGTAAATTGGTCTCTCTCTTCTCTGCCATAACGAGAAGCTCCGTGTTTCTTTCACCCACAACAATCCACGCTGCACTTTTTTGAAGAAAAAGCGACCATTCCGTTGATGGAACCATATAACCGGCCTGTACACCATAGAGGGCAGTACTAATTCAATTACATGTTAACTTTACACATAGCACTGAGAAGAAAAGAGAACACAAATGCATCCAGCGACTAGAATGTCCCTGCACACATGAAGACCGACACCCTGTAGGCCCCAAAGACTGGCACCCCTTTAGGTATTTCCTTATTTTTTTGAAAAAAGACAATCCAATCACTTAGAACAAACTCTCACCACCACGCTGTCCAAACCTGTCAAGGGCTGAAAACGCAGGTTTCCGACCTGATTTTGGTAGAGCATAAAGGCGCCATAACCTCTGTAGGTCAAAAGTACACCTCTAGGGCGGATTCCCTAGCATTTAAGAATCTTTTTGGTGAGCTGTAACTGAATTTCAGCGAGTTGTAAATCCCTGTTTTGCCATTGCCAAGTGCCCAAAGCCCTGTCTAAGCATCCCAAGGCCTTCTCGAGCCTCCCTGGTGTTCTCTTGCAGTTTAGGTGTGAAACCCTGAACCTGCAGAAAAAACACAGCAGGCTGTAATTCTCTGTTTTGAATCGATTTTAGCAGAGCGAACACACCTACGCGTGTCCCAAGGGCTCCCACACGCAATGGGAAAGTTCCCCTATAATTTGAACAAGTTCTCACGCGAGAAAACTCTCCAAATTCGCAATCTATCGCGATGGAACTGTGCGTACCTGTGGGGCATTGGCAATGAGCTAATCTGATCCATGTTCAGAAAGCTCTTGCCCAACTAGTGGGGCATTACGATATGTGCAAAGGGGGGAGAAAGATGCACGAGAGCAAATCGTCGCGCTACATGAGACAAGGGAGAAGGCAAGCTTTCCTTTAAAGCTGAGATTACCTGCACCCACTACTCACACACACACTGTAGGTCACAATGACTAAAATCAACCTCCAATCTCATTTTTGGGCACCTCCTCTTAGGATGAGAGCCTGCCTGGAGTGTGTGTGTTGATCTGCACGTTGCTCTCCTACTGCCATATGTCTAGTTTGCCTCTTTTGAGTTAATTCCCTAGTTCCAACCAACTTATAAAGTTGTAAGTGACTTGCTGAGTGGCCCAAATTCCATCGGGCACACGGGCTTCCATACTAATCAAAATTCAATGCTAACTGACCCGATTAGTCCCAGACAAACCGACCTAGAGTCCTAATGTGAGAAACCCGTTTGACCGCAGCCGTTTCACACTGGCCATGCAATATTCACTTGCACATTTTCAAGGGTTTCGGTGAAAACAGGTAAAAGTAAAATAAAAAAAATATGTAGTACATATTTAAAGAGGCCAACAGGAAAAATACACCTCCTGGTGACGGCGAAGGTCACTTTTCCGCACTTGGGAGCGACAAGTACCGATTGTGAATACACTCTACAAGTTGTTTTGTGTTATGCTTTTGCAAGTACTCCGTCATAGAGGAGCAAAGAGGTCTCGGCATATGCTCAAGGATTCCGAGAACGGAATCAAGAACGATCTGTGGAGCTTCACCCTCCACGTACAGAGGGAAATGAAGTTGAGAGCTCATCCCTTGGAATTTCCCACATAGGAAAGAATTGACCATTGAGTATGAGATTTAGAATGGAGGGGTCACTTCGGTTCTTGTGCTTGTAAAAAGATTCACCCTAATAAAGATTCTCTTTAAAGGGGACCAGTTCATCTTCTGGTCCCCAATACTGTGTCGATCTTCTCCCTTGTCTCTTTTGGTTGAGTGTTAATTTATTTTCAGCTTGTTGATTATTTGTGTGCGCTCTTGTTTTTTGCAGTAGTATCAACGCCCGGACATTCCAAGAAGTAACGGGAAGAACCATGATGAGCCACAGAATTCATCGAAAGAACCGTTGAAGACGAACTTTAGCAAGTTCGTTCAATTCACGGAATTGCAGTAGCTTCTCACGCTGCCGGATGTCCAAAAGGTTTTGGAAGGAATTAAGAAGCCGCAAGGAATTAATGCCAATGGGCGTTGAGAAAATCTTGCCGATGGTAACAACCCGCAAGAGGAAACCGCGGAAAGAGGTACCAAAGCGCACAAGGGATCTCCGGATCAAAACAAATGGCCTTCCAAGAGCAAGGGCCAGCAAAAAGAACTCTCTTCTCTCTGCTGAACGAAAGCAAGGATGTCTCTATCTCTTCTCCCTCGTACTCTCCTGATTATAGTGCTACATCTACTTCTCATATAGTATCTAAACCTTCTTCAAAGAAAAAAACTCCTACTACTTCCCTACTAATACTAAAGAGAAGCCCAAGTTCAAAAAGGATAACCGCAAGCGTCAACGCAAGATGCAGGTTTTCAAATCCAGTGACAAGGATGTCAAGTTTTGACAATTACACAGGATGGAGAGACATCTCCAAGACACTATCTTTCATCAGACAATTTGAAGTTTCTTTTTCCAACAGAAACTTCACCAAAAAATCCATGTTGCGTCATATTGGGAAGTATCTCAAGGACACAGCAAGCAACTGGTGGTTAGCCAAGATTGTGGAAGGTACACAAGCCAGAATGTGGGCTCAAATTAAAACTGAGTTTTATAAACAATTTCTTCCGCCTTACTTTGAGAGGAACATTCGGAAGGAATGCGACTGGCTCGCCCAAAAGGAACATGGAAAAGTTATATTGTAACAAACTTGGACACACCAAGTCGCAAATCTGGCATGACACACGAGAAATCACTCAAAATCACTTCACAAACTTTATCACACTTTCATAGAGATGACACGACCCGGCGTAGTTACGTGCCCAGAGGTATTGGCCCCAAAGTATGGCACCCCTTTTGGTATTTATTTTTCTATTAATAATTGAGCAAAGTACAAATTCTACGGGTCCTCTCTGCTCAGTGCTCCCAAGCAAATCTGAGGGACAGAGAGGCCCTAGTTACAATTTATCTACTCTCGGCCTTCTCTCGGCCTTCTCAAAAGCAATCACATGAAAAGCTTCAATCTCAAAAGCATCTGGCCCAGAAGCTGGCGCTGCCCAGTAGCTAGCACGATCCACGGAAATCCGTACATTGCCACGTTAGCAGTCAACGTAAAATGCGGGCTATCTGTACAAGGCTTGCCACATCAGCATATGTGCTCTCTCTATGATACCTAAGTGTCCCCAAGGGCCTTATCAAATGGGTATCATATACGTTGGAACAACTTATAATCTTTTAAATGTGTCAGTTCTCGGGTGGACATGACGTCATCATTTTGGGGCATACCCCCCTCTTGAAAGAATTGTAATCGCCCTTGATTACGCCTGCAAAATCAAACATAAGCCAGAAACTATTTCAGTAGACACTAACTCTAAGTACCGACGTACTAGACAACACAAATCTAGCACTTACAAAGACAACAGCCCACTGAACATTCAAATCAAATCACATATAGTCCATCGAGATATAGAACCATAACCTATCGGCAACGTGTTTATCAATCGCATCTAGATCTATCCAAGATCTCACTGATGTCCGGATTGACTAGCTTCAAAAATCTTGTCTTTGGTGCTTAAAAATGGAGGAACCTTCTTAGCACCCTCGATTACTTCAAATGGCGCCTTCCCGTCGATGAATGAATTGTGTTGTTGTAGGCAAACTCCATTAAGGGCAAGTAATTTTCCCATTGAGTCTTCTGATTGGAAATGTAAGACTTCAATAAATCCAAAACCACTGAATTGGCTATCTCAGAGTGGCTATCTCAGATTTCCCATTTGTTTGTGGGTGAAACGAGGATGAGAACTACAACCACATGGCAATGTTCTTCCAGATTGCACTCCAAAACAAACTAGTAAATGGGGGGTCTCTGTCCGAGACTATGGACTCAGGTATGCCATGTAATCCAAGGTTGCATCCGTACATACATACAGTACCATTCCGTACGGTACTATGGTTGTAAGAGAAAAATTGGGCAAAACCTAGCGTGCATCTTGGCGAACAATTATTGCGAACCATTTTGTGTGGCTTGGAGAGAAAATTGAAGTTTGTTCACTACCATTCATTTTACTCTTCAACAGGTAGATGTGACACAGCTCAAGATGGTAGATGATCCTAGACCAGAGGAGATGGACTGACAGATTAGAGACGAGCATGAGGCAATTCTCAGAGAGCTGCATAGAGAGCTTAAGAGTGTGGATCGTCGTGTGACTAGATCACGTGGACGATCTCTCAGCATTCCTCTACGCTCGACGCTTTCAGATCCAAACACTGTGAGACGAGAGAGTGTTCACACAGGGAAGCTTCGTGTCCGCTTCATTCGCACGAGAGAAAATGAAGTTGTCCAGCTCATCCACATCGAGATTGCTAATTTCTCTGAGGAGGCTAGCGATGCAGAGGTGCTTGTACCAGATGCTACTGTTGCTGAGCCAGAGTTTGATGAAGGGGGCATGCTCTCTTCCGACAATTCATCTTCGGCATCTAACACAGACTTTTGAGGCCATAAGCATGCCACCTATGTGCATGCTTTGGAGAGCAGCAGACTTTTATTGTGTTTCATTATTTTGCTTCGGTTTATATGGCAAATACAGTGCCGGCTTGTAGCTGATGCCATAGACATTATGCTTGTAGTTGAACTTGATTTTATGATTTATCATTGAGGTTGAATCATTTGAGTTTTATGTCTAATATGTTCATTTTCAGCATTATAATGTAAATTTGTTTATGAGTCCAAATTTTCAAAGGTCTGTGAACTTAATTTTAATAAAATATGGATTTTTTACAAATGGCTATTACGTACCTGAAACCTGGTTTAGTACGGAAGTACGTTCCGTAGGTACCTAAAACATGTGGTATACTACGTATCTTTCCACCTTGATAAAACCGAAAAATCTGTGGAACAAACAATCTCACCAAATGATCAGGCTTAACCGTCTCTTTTACCAAAATGAAGTGAGGAATCTGTTCAATGGCTGTCCAAATGCCTTCATGCCCACTTTGAGTCTTGGGAAGATTAAAAATAAAATCCGTGGCAATACTTTCCCAAGGACGGGAGGGTATGGATAATGGCTGTAGAAGTCCTGGTGCCTTATGCCTGTTAAACTTGACCTTTTGGTATAATAAACAACTGCAAACAAACTCGTCCACATCCTTTTTGAGCCTCTACCAGTAAAAGTAACGTTCAACACCCTTCAAGATGGTATCTATGCCTTGGTGGCGCGAAAAAGGTGGACAATGGCGCTCTGTCAATACCTTTTTCCTCAAAGGCTGTGTAACACACAATATCGTTTTCCGCATCAAATAGCCGTCCCGTATGAAATAGCCTACAACTGTCTCTCCACTCTGTATCCGATGAAAGATATCTACAAAATCAAGGTTTGTGGCATATTGAAGCTTTGATGATGTATCACGGAAATAGCCTGAACCATGTTGGAATTAGGGTTGCAGGAAAACACACACAGCTTGGAGAAGATGAAGGAAGCTCAAGGCACACAATAGAGAGTGTTTTACTTAGTGTGCAATGGAAAAATTGATAGCCCTAGAGTGATGGGCATATATACAATGCATGGGGAAAAACCCTCCTAAAGAGGGAAAAAATGCCCCGACGGTCCTAAGTGTGTTCACATACATCACTACCACATGTATATGGTAACAAATCCCCCTTGGAGTGATGCGGTGAACGAGAGCTGGCACATGAGTAAAGGGAAGTGCCATGCCCTGAGGACATGATCAGTCCACAAAGGGAAGTAAGCCCAAAGCTTTGCGGAAAGCTTCGAACTTCTCACGAGACAATGCCTTTGTGAAAAGATCTGTAAGGTTGTCCTATGTTGGCACATAAGCCAAGCTGATCTCTCCTGCTGAGAGCCTCTCCCTGACATAGTGGTAATGCACCTCAATGTGCTTTGTGCGAGCATGAAAAACTGGGTTCCTCACAACTGTCCATGCGCTCTGACTGTTAATGTAGATAGTGTTAGGCAATGTCCAGTCCAACAACCAAATCAGCCATAAGGCATCTGAGCCATACACACTCAACCGTAGCTGTGAAGACTGCCCTGTACTCAACCTCACAACTCGAAGTGGCCACAGTAGGTTGCTTCTTGCTCAACCATGATATACATGAATTGCCAAGCATGAAACAAAAACCACTTGTAGACACTCGCGTGTCAAAACAACCAGCCTTGTCTGAGTTTGAAAAAGCATGTAAGTCTGGCGGCAATGATCTCCCCTTGAAATAAAACAAGCTAAGATGTAAAGTGCCACTCAAATAGCAAAAAATCCTCTTCACAGCCTTCCAATGCTTAGACCCTCGGCTATGCATAAATCTATTGACCTGTGAGACTGCAAACTGAATATGTGGCCTCGTGTTGCATACATAAATGAGGCAGCTAAAAGCAGTTTGGTAAAGAGTGACATCAGCAGTATCACCAGCATCATATAGACTTAGCTTCAAACCTGTTTCCACGTGAGTGGCAATAGATTTGCAATCCTCAAGTCGAAACTTACATAGCAATGTCTCTATGTAACCAATGGCTTGCGTTTCAATGGCCATAAGGCTCGACTTGTTTTAATGGCTTGCGTTTCAATGGCCTTATGTAACCCACTTTGTACCAATGGCCTTTTTGCCAAGAGGCAAATCACATAAAGTCCATGTGTCATTTTCTATAAGTGCATCATATTCTGATTGCATGGCAGCCATCCAATTTTCTGAATTCTGTGCTTCATCAAAAGACAGAGGTTCCTCAACATCAAGTAAGCCAGACACAGCCAAAGCATAACAATCTAATGCATAAGAGGCATGGCGAGAACCTAAATGAGTATGTAAGACAAAGATGCATCCAATTTATTGTCACGCAAAGTGTGCACAAGCCATTTTGGCATACCTCTAGGCTGCTCATTGTCAGCCCTTTCCTCATCAAGTACATCATGTACATCTACATCAGTAATAGCTGATCTACAACATTTTCAGAAACCCCCATAAGCCTCATTGGAATTGACATTCGTACTTCCACCACTAAAAAGAGGCAACAAGGTGTCATAAAAGTCCTGTGAGCTTACATTATTGTCGCTAGTACATGACAGCAAAGGCTGAACAAAATCTTCCACAAACACAACATTCCGTAAGATCAAAATACGCTTTGTTTGCGCATAGTACAACCTGTAACCCAGCCTTATCATCCTATTTTCTGCGCCGCACTTGTGGCACTAAACCATAATCCAAACAGCCAAATACACGCATGTACTCAATAGATGGCTTTCTATCATGCCATGCTTTATATGGAGTCATAGACTCCAATGCTTTCACAGGACACCTGTTGAGTACATAAGTGGCACACATGACAGCCTCGAGCCAAAACGAATGTCGTAAAGCTTGACTCTTGACCATACATCATGCCATTTCTATAAGAGACCTGTTTTTCCTCAACAACACCATTTTGTTGAGGCATATACCGCACTGTACATTGGTGTTTTATCCCACGACTAGCCAGAAATGCATTAAATTCATGAGACATATACTCCCCCCCTCCATCGCAATAGAGGGTGTCCATAATACATTTCGAGACATTTTCAACCATAGCAAGAAATGGCTTGAAGGACATGAACACTTCGGACTTAGCTTTAACGGATACACCCATGCATGCCTGGAGTAGTCATCAATGAAATTCATTAAGTACAAGTAATTTCCCAAGGACTGAGTTTGCATAGGCCCACAAACATCACTATGCACAAGTTGCAATTTGCATGTAGCACGAATGACCCATCCTTTGGAAACTTAGCATGCTGCATTTTACCCAAAATACAGCCTTCACAAATATGTTTGACAGGTGCTTCAAGAGGCGGCAAAGAAGAACCATATCAAATTTTTGCAAACGCAGCAAACTGGCAAAATGCAGATACCCAAAACGTGCATGCCACAGTTTTGCATCTGAAACAGCCCTTGAATCTGCAACTGCATTTGCAAAATTTTATCCACACTTGTCATACAAAGTGAGCTTATACAACCCACGGCACAAAAGATGCAACAATTTCATCACCAAAACTGAGATCATGAACTGTACATCTCTCATCCACAAATTTGACTATAAGTCCAAGTCTAGCAAGTGCAGATACAGACAAAAGATTCTTTTTGATCCTAGGTACATAAAGTGCATCAACAAGTGTGAAAGAACTGCCATTTGCAACAATAAGCACAATCTTTCCAACTCCCTGAACCGGATAAGAGGCATTGTTGGCACAAGTGACTGAATTTCCATGAGGGACAGACTCGAGAGAGGTGAACAATTCACGATGTGAGGTAATGTGCTTTGTAGCACCACTGTCGAAATACCACACATGTGAATCTATAGTAACTGACATGCATGCATCATGGACAACAGGATTGTAAGTGCACTCTGCACTAAAAGCCCATTCTGCATCAACATCAACATCACAGTCTCCTTTCACAGAGGACTTAACAATAGCTACATTTGTAGTGGAACCAACATTTGCAATGGAACCGTCCTCTTTCTTCTTAGCCTCTTTGGCCTTCAACTTAGGACACTGCTTGATCAAGTGATCATTAGCTTTACAATAATGGAAACGCATCTTCTCTTTGCCCTTATCACCAGAATTTCCAAACGAATTGCTGCCAGTAGAAGCATTAGAAACAAGTGATTTTCCACTCGTAGAAGAACCATAAGAAGTGGTTGCATTGCTGTTACCACCCTTTCTTTGAGCAGCAATAAAAGCCTGTTCAACTGCACGCTGTCTAGTCCTGTTTTTTCTGGAAAGTGACTCTTGCGACAGCAATGTGCACAATGCATCAAACTTGACAACTTCAGGATTTCCTTGGGTCATAAGTCTCCAAGTACTAGCAAAAGTATAGTAAGAGTCTGGCAAGGCATCAAGAACAGTTTGCACAAGGGAACTGTTTCAAATGACTTTACCTGCAGAAATAAGTTGCTCATTGATAGGTGTGCAATAAGATGTGCAATGGAAAAATTGATAGCCCTAGAGTGAGGGACGTATATACAATGCACGGGGAAAAAACCTCCTAATGAGGGAAAAAATGCCCCGGCGGCCTAAGTGTGTTCACACATGTCACTACCACATGTATATGGTAACAAACCAAGGGCTTTCTAGACAACACATCTGCCACTAAATTCTTTTGTCCTTGAACATGGACTATCTAGAAATGGAACCGTAATAGGATGTTAGCCCACCTCATCTACTTTTTCGAAAGCTGCTTCTGTGACGAGAAGTAGCATAAACTCTGATAATCTGTGTTTGGAACCCCATGGTTAGCACTCAGAGAGGCCACTTGGTTGATAGTCAACCTCATGTTTCCTGGGGTCCCATGGCAGCGGGTCCAACGCGCTCTTTAGGTGACTGGTTACAGTTTTCAGGCTTGTCAGAGGAGTTGCAGGGTTTCCAGTGCTACAGGGCATGAGAGGGGTGGAGAGCATGTGCCAGGACATCTCAGAGGCAGTTCCAGCTGACTGGCTCACACCTCTCGAGCCAGTAGCACCCAGGTGGATGGGAGCCTTCACACGACCGGAGGTTCTCATCTCAGTCCAGGCCTGCTTAGAGACTGTTCCCTCCCTTTTTTTCGAGTTACAGGGTGAGGAACGCTTACAACAAGTTGCAGTAGAGGCCCCGCAGGTGGCAGAGTGCTGTTTTCAGAGGATTTGAGTGGTGGGCATCTGTGGGAGGACTTGTGTCATCGATCCTGACCCATCAGCTCTTGAGACTGGATACTGGAGACTGTGGGCTTGGGAGTGCTTTCCACTGACACGAGTACAGTGGGATCCTGGAGAGTGGCTTTGGAGGGACCCTTTCTCTTCTGCAAACCACCCAGGTGTCCCTTTCTTTCAGTACACTATTCGACTGGGACGTCACATACTAGCAACACACAGAGAGGCTTGCCTCGCTGCAGCACCTCATTGGCAGGAGGAGGGTCTCATAGCTAAGTTCTTGGCAGCCTTTTGGGAGAGGTTGTGGGACTCCAGACAGCCGAGGCGAGTCACCTTGTTTCAATGGCTGGTAGCACACAGAGCTACAGCAGTTGGGAGCTGGCTAGTGCATAGTGGTCTCTCGGCCGCATGTGCAGCTTGTGACCATCTTGTGGAGAGTCAGCGTCACTCTCTTTGGGACTGTCCTTTGGCACAGCAGGTGTGTCTTCGTGTTCTTCGGCTAATGCCTACTCTTTCCACGGCTCGACGGTACACTTGGGGAGCAGTTGCTTGGTCCACCCTCACGGGCCCGGCACTTCAATTTGAGCTATCTTCCACCAACAGGATGATAGTGATGCAGGGGGGCGACCTACACTCCAGCCTGCCGCCCACAGAACTTACTCCACAGGAGTGGTGCAGTGAGAGAGAGGAGTGTTGGGAGCTCATCAGTGGCCTGGCACTCTTGTTCATCTGGCGGGCCCGTTGCTTCCGTATCTTTGAGGCTCGCCCTGTGCCACCAGCAGAGACTGTTCGCGGTCTTTGGCTAGAGCTGATCCACACTCTTAGAGGAGAGCTCGAGAGACTACAGGGCAGCTCCGACCGCATGCGGGAGCGCAGAGAGGCTTTCCTTCGACTCTGGCGTCCTGGGCCTTTCTACACCATGGTCCAGGGTGTACTCAAATGGCACTACCGACCACCTGTGTGGCTTTTCCCTCCTTCCATCTCTTGATTTAGCCTCTTTGTACAGTTGATGTTTTTCATTGGGAGAGTCTCCCCATCATGCTTGTTTTAGCCCTCTCTCGTAGAGGTGGTTGTAGCCTGTCACGTGACACATCCCAACCCTATGTGTCCGTGGACAAGCTACACCACAGCAGAGTTCAGTCAGTTCAGTCGAGTCTAGATTAGCAGTGACCTGGCACTTTTGTGAGTCTATTCGTAGACCGTGCATGCCTAGTCACTTAGCATAGATGCATATCCTCCGATTGCACACAGCATGATCATCGGAATTCCCATCAGAATCCATTAGCATCAGTTAGGGGAATTTTCCAGTGCATTTAGCCTATTTTCCTATTTATTGGGATTTTCACTTATTATCTTTAAGTGACTTTCCAACAAAAGTAGGTAAGGCAATTTTGCTAAGTTAATATATAAGCAAACCCAAGTTAGCACTTTTTGGCAGAAGAGGCAGCAGGAGCCCCCCGCAAGAGCTGGCGTTTTCAGCCTAGCCTGGATCGCCAACACCCCAAGAACCCTAGCGCTACTAGATAACTGCCATCGCCAGCAGAATTCACCAGCATTGCTAGTGTTTTTCCAAAGCAGCCAAATCAGCGTTTTTGATTTGCAGATTCAGATCAGCAGTAGTGTTTTGGTAAAGGCAGATCCAGCCAGCGTTTTCAGTTTCAGCCCTAATCTGCATTAGACCACAGAGTTTTTCAGCCTTATGCACAGTAGCAGATCAGCCCCCGAATGGTTGCAGATGTTCCCCCATTTTCAGCCATAAAAACGCAGCCAAAACAGTCATTTTCAGCCACCGAAACAGTCCCGAAATTCAGCGATAAGAAGATCACAGATTTCAGCCATCAAGTCGTCGTCGTCACCACCGTCGTCGTCATCGGCATAGTCCCATTGCATCAGTCCATTGCATACGCATTGTACACCTTAGCGCAATCGAATTAGACCACTCTTGCCGATGAGAGTGGGGCCTTCGGAAGAGGGTTTTACAACCTCTCGGTGTCGTATCTATTCTCTCTCCTTCTCTCAGTCTCATTCACTTGCACGCACAATATCCACTCACTTTGTTCGTGACCACAGCACTCTACAAGACGGAAAGCTCTCTCTTTCCCTAAGAACTAAAAGGAACCTTGAGCAATAAAGATCACTAATTTTGAGAAAATACAACATTCATTCCGCTGCACCTAACATAGCCCTATGGGCAGTTTCATTAACTAATAGAAGGATCTTTTTCTCGGGAATTTTTTTTTTCTTGAAAGCTTGCCAAGTACTTGGAGTCTGCTGCTTGGTAACCATCAACATCTGCATGGTACTGTCTCTGAGAAAAACAGCAGCTCGAAACAAATCTTGGATCCTTCTCTTGCAAGTGATCTTAATGGCTTATGCCCTGTAAGACATGAGCGGTGAAGACGGGAGCGCGCCCGATGCGTGATGAAGTAAGGGTGGGAGTGGCTAGTAAGTCTGGGTTGGAGGGCGAAGATACCTCAAATAAAAATCCAATAGCTCTGTCTGCTCTTTTGTAGGACCGGTATGCTTTTAAAAAAGCACACGCCTAATGCTTTGATACCACTGTCACAAGAAGGGCACCACGTGTCAATAGAAAAGAACAGACTGAACACTCTTTTAGCACTTCAATAACAACTGAACTGAAAGAGAGAGACGACACGTGACACGGAGTAGCGGAATTCCACCCCAGAGAGTATTGGCCCCAAACCTTGGCGCCCCTTTCGGTATTTCTTTATATTGCATCAACACAGTACAAGCCGATACTCCAGACTCTGCACCTTCTCTATGAAGCATGCCAGAGAATGAGCCCTAACCTCATATTTAAAGGCCCCTTGGCCTAAAAAGTGGTTTACAATAAAAAGCCTTCAAACTTAAAAGCATTTGGTCCAAAAGCAAAGCCAAGAATCAGCCAGCGCAGAACGCGAAAATTTGTACAGCCTGCCACGTCATCAGCCAGCGCAGAACGCGAAAATTTGTACAGCCTTGGCCTAAAAAGTGGTTTACAATAAAAAGCCTTCAAACTTAAAAGCATCTGGTCCAAAAGCAAAGCCAAGAATCAGCCAGCGCAGAACGCGAAAATTTGTCAACGCAATTTTCAAAATTTTGCCACATCATCAATTTGTGTGTGTGTGCAGGTCCTGCTTTATTTTAATCCTTTGTCACTTGGTGCCCCATCGAACGGGGTCCCCATAAGTTGGTAGGACTTCTTTTTTTTTTTTTTTTGGAAAAAGCAGGGCTATATATTACTGAGTACAAGATAATCCCCAGCGGATGCCAAAATAGCCTATCACGTGGGGTGTACAAGCTGAATGTATGGTTGAGAGCCACTATAGTGACAACTCGACTAGAACAAGCTCATGGTGGTCTGTATGAGGAGTGGAGGAGAAACCACTGAGGAGGTGCATAATGCCATGTAATCTGTCCACCTATAAGTGTGAAGAAGAGTGGAGATCGGGCCCAACGCCGAAGGAAGTCAAATCGACGAGCCTCGGCTTCTCTAGATGTACCTGAGGAAGAATCCCACTGCCAAATGAGGGTGTGAATGATGTCCAACCAAATGGCAGTGAGGGTATCTGGTAGGAGCTAGGGAGCCGCACTGAGAATATGAAGACAACGAGCTCTCCAAACATTCCAGAGTGCAATGCTAGTGATGACTGAGAAGATTTCATCTCGTGTCTGAGGATCCCCTTGCCAAGCAATCTGTGGTAACATAGCCAAAGTCCCTCGCCGGTAACCAGTCATGGTAAGCATAAGAGCTGGATCTGTGTCTGAGCCCTCATAGAAAAGATGCGGTCCGGGCATCGGCATCAACCAGGAGACATATCCCCAAGTGAGAAATCCATGATGAACACCAGCTCTCCTAAGTAAAAAGCAAACTGCTAGCCAAACTGCATGAGAAGACGAGCATGACCAAAGGCAGTGTGCAGGTGACTCAGGTAGGCGCAAAGAACAGCGAGTACATAACGGATCATGACCCATAGAAGCTAACCAAGTCCCAACTGGAAGTCCCGCATGTGCAGTCATCCACAGGAAAAAGGAAATACGACGAGCCACATGTAAATCCCAGATGGCTGACCAAAACTGCTGTAGATAGGCATGGGAGAGACCTGAATGTAACCAGAAACGCATACGAGTGGGCTGCTCTGGGTGCTGTCTCATCAAAGCGAATCTTCCAATTCTGACTGTGTACTCAAAGAATGATACATGTACGCCGGTGGGGTTAGAGTGAGGCCAATGCCACTCTCCTGGGTCCCAATAAAGCTGAGATAGGGCACGACCCTCCCACACCCAAAGCCTCCAAAGTGCAGCATCAGCGGGAGCAAAACGGGAGTCAACACAACGACGCTTCCCGCGGGAGCCAACTACTCGTATGGCCTCCCATCGAGCCCCGGGGTAGACAAGGCGTGGAGAGGTAGGAGCATATGTCAGCCTAGCATGCATCCCCGAAGAGTAGTCAGTATCAACTGTGAACAGCATGGTGTCGAAACGAACTTCTTCTTCTATTACTTGTTCTTCTTAGGGTTTAGGCCCCTCGGCCGACATCTGCAAGTTGGCTCCCTTCTTCACGGCTTTGACACATCAACAGTTTGTTACGGGGAGCGGGGAGAGAGAGAGAGAGAGAGAGAGAGAGAGAGAGAGAGAGAGAGAGAGAGAGAGAGAGAGAGAGAGAGAGAGAGAGAGAGAGAGAGAGAGAGAGAGTTGCAGCCCCTCCCGCCATCACCATTGGAAACGGTGTCTCTTGGAATGCACTGATTGCGGGATACCCACAATAGGAGCAACAAAAAAAATCTCTAGGCTGTTTTCACCCGGTGCAAAGTGATGGCCTTTGTCCAGATGAAATCACCTACATGTGCATCTTGAAGGCATGCACACACACACACACACAGAGAGAGAGAGAGAGAGAGAGAGAGAGAGAGAGAGAGAGAGAGAGAGAGAGAGAGAGAGAGAGAGAGAGAGAGAGAGAGAGAGAGAGAGAGAGAGAGAGAGAGAGAGAAAGAAAGAAAGATTTTTAACGTCTATGTCAGGCCGAAATCGGCCTATGAGACAAATCAAATGTACATGGCGTGTATGTCATCCGTCTATCGGAAAGACAAATGAAACAAAACTGATACAAAACTGAACTGAATGTAGGTAATGGAGTATCTGAGGAGGGATGGGGTTCTATCTCTAGGGGTATATGCATGTCTATATGCTCAAGGTAGTACAATCATGAGAATGCATCAAGCTCTCTAGCTCCATCCTGTACAAATGGGAGGATGTAAGATGTGGTACATGGGCGGGGCTGGTGCCAAGGCTACCCGGATGAAAGCTGTCGGGTCGGCCCTCATCTGAGCTACTCGCTCCTCAATGGCACGGCGCTCCCGGGCTCGGATCTCCTCGATCTGTCGGTGGTGGGAGCTCACGCCCCTGTAGCCTGTGACTCGTGGTCGTCGTCTAGCTCGGTTCACCTCCGCCTGTGGGAGTGTCACTCCTCTCTGAGTATCTGGTGAGGTAGGGGTGGCAATCCTCTGAAAGAAGTCTGTGAGCTGCGACTGTCTCCCCTCTGTCTGTGTAGCTGTGCGTGGCTGTAGTAGTGTGTCCCGATGGCTCTGTATCTCTAGTAAGAAACGTCCGAGCTGTCTCTGATCTCGAGAGTCCATGATCTCTCAGAGAGTGGGCTGTCCTCTGAATAAGGCCTCATACCTGCCTCTGATCTCAGTGTATGCTCTGCATCTACATACAAAGTGCTCCTCACTCTCCACCTCCTCTGTGCAGGCTCTGCAGACTCGCTCCTCCCTGGGAACACCAGTATGTCTCCCGATCTCAATCTCTAACCTGTGTGAAGCCACTCTCAGCTGACCAATCGCCACCCGTGAGCTATGTGGCATATATGTGTCCATATAGCGTGGTCTCTGTATGAACCCCCTAGACAATATGGTGAGAAACTGGTCTCTGTAATCTGACATCCTCGTCCCCAAGCCAGGTGACTCCCAGACCCTCCTAGTGTATAGCTGCCACAGATCCTGTCTCAATACCAAGTTTCTCTCACTGCGAGAGAGGTGAACAGATGGTGAGTGGGGGTCGTACTGGAATGGTGGTAGGCTCTCCATGTCAAGACCGTGTCCCTCAAACCATGCTCTGACCTGTGAGTACCAAGCTCTCGCATGCCCACTCTCTGATAGCTGTATAGCTGCCTCAAATGCTCTACGAGTAAGTCTGTCAGGAGGTAGCTCTCTCATCCTCTGGATGAAGCAGACTGTCTGGAATAATGCCTCTACAACCATAGGTGGTGTGGCGAGCTCGGCTCTAATAATGTCATGTGGCACTGTCTTCTTGCTGCGGAGCAAGCGTGAGCTCATACATACCTGTGGCCTCTCAAGCTGTGTCCACTGGTCATCCGTCAATCCTGGTGCCCATATTGCCGCCGAGTACATCAGGGCCGGGGTGACTAAGGTGTCAAAAAGCCAGCCCTTCGTGCGGGGCTCCTGAAAGTGTGCCTGGTGGCATCTCCGCTCTAGCATGGTCAGAGCTGCATATCCTCGGGTGAGCCTGTCAGCAGCAGCCTGCCTCATAGTGAAGGGTCCTGGTAGGCTGGTGAATGTGATGCCAAGATAGACATAGGAGGTGACTACATCAACCTGTCCTCCTGCTGCTGTGAAGGTGGCAGCGCTCCTCACTGCACTGGATGTGTGAAAGATCATGACCTTGGTTTTGCCAAGGTTCACAGTCAACCCCTTGTGTGTGCTGAATTCGTCCAAGGCCTCAAGATGGCGTTGCAAGCCCTCGGGTGACTCTGAAATCAACACAATATCATCAGCATATAACATGATGTGGACCGGAGTACCTGCCAAGTCGCTCCCCTCTCCCCCTGCTCGTAGTATGTAGTCGGAGATCTCGTCGATGTAGAGCCCAAAGAGTGTCGGGGAGAGTGGGCATCCTTGCTTAACACCAATGGTGCTAGCAATGGTCTCTGAAAAGCCGCCTGGGCAACGAACCCGACCCGTCACCCTCTCGTAGAGAGTATATATGGCCCAAATCATCTCTGTCGGTACCCCAATGCTGTGAAGGCGCTGGAAGAGTCTCTCGCGTGGGACTGTGTCAAAGGCCTTGTGGAAATCCACAAAGCAGCAGAAAAGCCTCTTCTTCCGCGCCTTTGCCCCATCAATGAGGCAGCGCAGAACGAAGATGTGGTCAGTGGTGGAGAAAGCTCGTCTGAAACCTGCCTGGCCTGGGGCTCGTAAACCCTCGGTCTCTGCGTAGCAGCTAAGCTGTGCCTCAAGTACTGCTCCATATAGTTTGGCCATCGTGTGGCCAATCATGATAGTCCTGTAGTTCCCTGGGTCCAGGGTGTCGCCAGATTTGTGGATAGGCACTATGGTGTGCTGTGTCCACTCCTCTGGGAAGCCCTCCCCTATAGCCCGGTTGAAGACATGTGCAATCAACGGGGCTATAGTGGAGGCCGCATAAATGATGTGCTCACTCTGTAATCCAGTGTGGTCAGCTGATCGTCTGTGCTGCATGCGGCGTATGGCCCTCTCTACCATCTCTGCTGTAAAGAAGGAGGAGCACGTGGGGCGTGGCTCATGTGGCTGTGGGATAGGAGGCTGCCCTGGCACCTCATAGAGGCGCTCTGCATAATCATGCCATATCTGTGGATCCTCAATAGCTGTGGTCGGACGTGGCTCGCGCAGGGTGCGCCATGCCGTTGCGCTATCTATGCTCATGAATAGGCGGTATAGCTCAAGCTCCTGTGCCTCTTCGAATGCTCGCCGCTTTTGGCGTGTCAGCGTCTTCATATCTCATCTGGCCTCTCTCTCTGTGATCTCTCCTAAGGCTCGCCGTGCACGGAGGCGTCGGTATAACTCTCTGCACTCATCATCATACCAGCGGTTCTGAGGCATAGTCCCGGGAGGGGGAGTGCGTCCTGTGTGAGTGGTGTGTGGAAAAGAGCTAATAGCTGAAGTGTGGAGAACGGAAGAGATATGTGATGTGAGAACTGAGAGTGGTGTGGATGGGTGGAGGAGGCATAGGCCATGCTCGACCTCGGCTGAGTAAAGAGAGGCTAGCTCATGTGTGAAATGGATGGTGGTGTGTGGAGTGTGTGCTGTGGAGCTATGTGGGATGGTATCTCCGGTGATGGAGAAAGAGAGGTATGTGTGGTCGGCTCCGATGGGTATGGGTGGAATGGTGAAGGATGTGATAAGGTGTGTAGCCTCCCTGGGTCCCATAATATAGTCGACTGTACTCCCCCCTCCCTCTGTAACTCCATGTGGCATACAAGTCAGGCCCCCTGAGGTGGGCCACTGGGCCATCCCGTTGTAAATAACGAGACGGTGCTGGGAGCCAAGTCGAAGTAGGTGTCGTCCGTAGGCTGTGACTGGAGCTCTGTCTGCTGTATCTCTCATAGTAGCCTCCTCATCTAGAGTGTGTAGTGCCTCTGGGTCCTCGTGGTCATATGTCTCACACTGCTCACTGCGCGTACGAGCATTGAAGTCTCCCATAAGAAAGACTTCACCCAGTGTGGAGTACTCCATAATCTCCTCCGTGAGGCATGCGTACGGTGACTCCTGCTCAATAGGGGCGAATCTGGAGCCTGTGGGAGCAAAGTAGCAAAGGGCAATGTAGACGATCCTGTCTCGTGAGAGCTCGAGGCGAATCCACATGTATCGGGCCTGTGGGTCCCGGGCAACAATCTGTAGTCTGCTGTGAAGCCCCTGTCTAAAAAGTATAGCCACTCCTCCTGAGCCGCGAGTGGTGTGCTGGCGCATACATCCTCGATGTAGAGACTCCCATTGGAAACCATGTATCCGTGGTAACCCTCTCTCTGGGCTCTCGTGTGTCTCTGTAAGTAGAATGATGTCTCGACCTCTCATCACCTCCTCAAGTCTCTCTGGGTGTGTCCATAGGTCTCCATTGCAATTCCAAACCGTGACATGAATCTCCTCGTGTGTCCCACAGGCCGCGAGTCCCTATGCGATGGTCTTGCCATCAATGATAACCCTACCATCTCGATATACTGCCTTCTTCCCTTCTTTGCGGCCCTGGTGGACTCTAGGCATGCACGTGCGGCGGTGATCTTGTTGCATCTTTGTGAGGTCATCATCAAGATAAATCGGGGGGCCTTCTAGCCCTCTCAAGATGACCCTCTTTCGGAGGAAAGAAGTTCGAGACTCCTCGGAGGCGAATTGGAGGATGAGAGCTCTCTTCTTTGGATCTTTGCCGGCTCTCCAAACTTTGGAGAAAGGGATCTCTTCTTCCTTGTATCCCACTTTCTTGCATAAGGCTTTCCCATCGCTCTCGGGTGTGGACCCTTCTTCTTCTTTGATGCCGGTCACTCGCACATTGAGACGGCGAGCTTGTCGCATTTTCTCCTCCTCGATGGTTGTGTGTACGATGAGTACCTCATCTTTTTGGGCTTCCTCTCTTGCTACCTTCTTGATATTCTTTTTGACCACTTCGACCCATCCTTCTTTGGTGGCTTCTAATTTGTCCTCAATGCTTGCGGTGAGGGCTTTGGTGATCTCCTCCTTGAGGGCTTCCTTAGCCTCCTCTTTAATCTCTCCTTCCTCGGGGGTGAGGGATGTGATGGAAGCATGAAGGAGGTCGATTTGTGCTTTCATCTCTTCTTGCTCTTTCCTCCATCTCTCCCTCTCCTTCTCGTTCTCCCGTGCCCTTCTCTCCTTCTCCTCTTTGAGGTTTTGGATTTCCGCTCTCATGTCCTCTTTTTCTTCGTTCCATAGCTTGATGAAGGTGGCTTTCTCCTCCCTCCATATCTCTCTCTCCATCCACCATTCTTTCATGTCCTTCTCCAATTGTGCAAGCCTCTTGTTCGTGAGCATGAAGGTTGTCTTCATTGTCGATTTCGGCGTCTTGATGATGGGGGAAGACATAGTTGTATTCGGAGCTACCCTCTCTTCATATTGTGAAGAAGAGGGGAGAAGGGGAGTACGTGTATGTATGCGTGTATGTGTGTAGTGTGTGTGTGGGTATGTATCCGTGTGTGTGTGTGTGTGTGTGTGTGAGAGAGAGAGAGAGAGAGAGAGAGAGAGAGAGAGAGAGAGAGATGGCTGTGTGAGGGGGAGGCTGGGGGCAGTTCAGCAGCAGGCGGCAACAGCAGGCGGGGGCAATGGCGGGAGCGACGCAACAGGGGGAGTCGGCAGCGAATGGCAGCGGCGGCAGGGGCGGCAGTGGCAGGTGGGGCTGCAGCAGCGGCTGTGCCGCGAACTGCTACAGCTGGGGGTGGGCAGCGCGCGGACACGCATGGCAGCAAGGGGCGGCAGTGGCAGGTGGGGCTGCAGCAGCGGCTGTGCCGCGCACTGCTACAGCTGGAGAGAGAGAGAGAGAGAGAGAGAGAGAGAGAGAGAGAGAGAGAGAGAGAGAGAGAGAGAGAGAGAGAGAGAGAGAGAGAGAGAGAGAGAGAGAGAGAGAGAGAGAGAGAGAGAGCTGCATCCCCTTCCGCCATCGCCATTGGAAACGGCGTCTCTTGGAATGCATTGATTGCGGGGTACCCACAACAGGAGCAGGGACAAAAAGCTCTAGGCTGTTTTCAGCAGGTGCAAAGTGATGGCCTTTGTCCATATGAAATCACCTACACGTGCATCTTGAAGGCATGCAAGGCCAGGTAGCTTTGGGCTGTTTTCAGCAGATGCAAAGAGAGAAAATACAATCACCTACACATGCAGCTTGAAGGCATATGGCATCATGCAAGATGTTTCTATCGGAAAAAGAGTTCACGATGATAATGTTATTCAAGGGTTGTTGACAGAAAACTTTGTGCTTGGCACTGCCTTGCCTGTGTGTGGTTGATATGTATGCCAAATGTGGTGCACTCCAAAAAGCACAGAAAGTGCTTGAGGAGCTTCCTATCTGGAATGTCTTCTCTTGGAGGGCATTGATTGCGGGATATGCACAACAGGAGCAAGGCCAGAAATCTTACCAAGACAGCAGCAGCAGGATACATTTGCGATAGTAAATAACACATACTTAGCCAACACGTTAGTCAGTATGTATATCAAGCACCTTGAGAAGCTTACTGTTTGAAATGGCGTCCCTTGGAATGCACTGATTGCGGGATACCCACAACAGGAGCAGGGACAAAAAGCTCTAGGCTGTTTTCAGCAGATGCAAAGTGATGGCCTTTGTCCAGATGAAATCACCTACACGTGCATCTTGAAGGCATGCAGAACCAGGTAGCTCTGGGCTGTTTTCAGCAGATGCAATTGTTATTCAGGGGCTGTTGATAGAAAACTTTGTGCTTGGCCTTGCCCTGCCTATGTGTGGTCGATATGTATGCCGAATGTGGTGCACTTCAAAAAGCACAGAAAGTGCTTGAGGAGCTTCCTGTCCGGAACGTCGTCTCTTGGAGTGCATTGATTGCGAGATACGCACAACAGGAGCACGGCCATAAATCTTACCAAGGCAACTGGATACATTTGCAGGGTCCTCCGCTCTCAGACTGCGTCCAGATTCTCTGAGAGGTGAGGCCCTTACGGCTCTTTTATTCTTACAAGGGATGCCAAAAGCAGAGCCCCAAAATCAGTTAAACTCAAAAGCAAAAGTTCCAAAAGATTTAGGTTCAAAAGCATTCAACTCCTAAAAGCATGTAGCCTAAAAACTAGCCCAAAAAGCAACCAGCACAAAATACAAAATTCCGTACAACAGTCAACGCAAAAAGCAGCCCTATCCGTACAGCCTGCCACGTCAACATATCAGCGAAAATTCCGGGGACCCAAAGAAATTTGAGACTACTGTCTCGAAAGGAAGTCCGAGTCTATACAACAGTTGATAGAACACGCGAAGCGGGGATTTGGTATGCATTCGGGTAAATTGATGTCACGTGACACATCCAACCCTATGTGTCCGTGGACAAGCTACAGCATGATCAGGGTTCAGTTAAGTCAAGTCAGTCTAGAATAGGAAGTGATCTGGCACTTTTGTGAGTCTGTTTGCAGACCATGCATGTCCAGACACTTAGATTAGATGCATATCCTCTGGTTGCACACAGCATGATCATCAACATTCCCATCAGATTCCAGTCAGATCCCATCAGTAGCATTTTTACAGTGCATAGGCCTATTTTCCCTATTTTTTACATTTTTCACTTATTATTTTTAACTGACTTTTGTTGGAAAGTAGGTAGGGAAATTTTGCTAAGTTAACAAATAAGCAAACCAAAGTTAGCACTTTCTGACAGAAGAGGCAGCAGGAGCACCTTGCTCAACAAGCAACTTCTCAGCAAGACCAACCCCCGCGACAACTCTGGCGTTCTCTCTCAACAGAAGGCCTAGCATTTTTGCACCAGATCAACCAGCATTTTTGCAATTGCAGATTCCCAGCGACAGTAGACAGCAGATCAGCCCTAGAGTTAGCAGATTTCCACAGCGACACAACAGATTTCCTAGCGTTAGCAGTTTTCCCCGCAAGGTCAGTTTTCAGCCCTAGCATTTTTGGTTTGCAGATCAATACCTCAGCGTTTTTGCATATCTTCACGACAAAATCAGGCCATAGACCAGCGTTTTCAGTTTTTAGTAGTTAGACATCGCAAAAGAAGTCCCGAACCTCGTAGATCTCACCTTCCCGCAGCAGATCCTCGCCGCACGGTCAAATTCCGCAAGGTTTACAGATTCAGCCCAGAAAACACAGATTTCAGCATCTGCGTTTTTAGCGCATCGTCGTCGCATCGTCGTCATCAATATCGTCAGCGACATAGAGTTAGAATTCAGCAGATAAAGATTTGCAAATTTCAGCCATTAGCATTTTTAGATTTCAGCCCGTCTCGTCGTCGTCCTCATCGTCATCGACATCGTTGGCAAGTCCAAGCATTGTAGAGATTTGTGCGATCAATAGTAGACCTCTCTCGCCATAGAGAGTGGGGCCTTCAGAGGAGGGTTTTACAACGTCTCTGGTGTCGTATTCTCTTCTCTATCTCTCAGTCTCATGTACTTCCATTCACAGTGTCCATTCACTTTGTTTGTGTCCATTGCACACTTTCACTAAAGGAACGGAAGGCTCTACCTCCTGTAAGTAAAAGGAACCTTGAGCACAGTTCGGAGCACTCATCTTGAGCAAAGTTCAACATTCATTCCGCTGCACCTTACATTGGTATTAGAGCTTTGGCAGTGTTCTGTATCACTCAAGGAAAGAACCACAAGAACCACATAAATTATTTTTTTTGCTTGTTGAGGTCGCACGAACCCAAGTTCTCTTGGGCATGTCGATTCCTAATCGTGTTTTTGAAGAGTGATAGGAATCCCAAGAAAGAAGGGCTTGTCCAGCCTCCCCTTGTGCCTCTTTTCACTCATTGAGAGTGGACTGTGCACTTAGCGGCCGGCCAATCGACGTGAGGTGGGAAAAAGCAACGTTGGTGTGAGCACAAGGCCGCGAAGGGGTGCGCCCGTGGAAAAGAGCAGAACTCGGGTGAAGAGAAGATTCTTCTCGAACACAGATTGCAAGCGAAAGAAGAACCTCAAGACCCTCAAGAACCTCAAGAACTCGAGACCCACAAGAACCCAAGTTCCTCGTGAACTTAAGAACCCAAGACCACAAGAACCCAAGACTTCAGTGGATGGTCATCACTCGAAGCGGAATGGATACTTCGCTTGGAGGTGATGAGCATGAGAGAGACGAAGAAGAATTTTCCCCACCAGGAGGTTTTTCCGACCCTCCCCCTTCCCCATCTATGCCAAGGATTGCACTAACTCTTATGGAGGAATTGAAGCAGTTGTTTATGGAAAGAAAGTTAGAACGTGAAGAAAGACAAGCAGAAATAAAGGCCTACGAAGAAAGCATGGCAGCCATAGATCGTGACTACGAAGAAAGCGTGGCAGCCAATAGAGCGTAAGTACGACTTGGAAGCCAAAGAAAGTCAAGCCAAATTGGATCGCGAGAACAAAGAAAGTCAAGCCAAATTGAATCGCGAGAACAACGAAAGAGAAGCAGAATATGATCGCGAGAGCAAAGCAAGACAAGCAATGAACGACCGACACATGAAAGAAATGTTGCGACTCTTTTCTCAAGTTCAGGCACAGATGCAAAAGGTTCGGGAAAAGGAGACTCTCTCAGTCTCTTCTTCTCTAAAGCATGCCACACAAGATTTGCATGATAATGATGAGCATGATGATCAAGATGTGATTTCTCACAAGCATGATGAGTTGCATGAAGATGATGTGATTGTTCACAAGATGATGTGTTAGTTGATACTTTCTCTAGTGAAGCTAACCTCATTGCAGATTCGATCAATCACGAAGCACCGATCTTGGCTCTCGAGCCTAGCACCCCTTCAGGAAGAACCGATCTTGGCTCTCGAGCCTAGGTCCAAAGAACCCTCACAGGAAGTATTATGTGTTCGCATGATTAGTACGCACGCATTGTGCGAGTGTTTCATTCTTGATCATTTCCTGTATTTTCGTCAGCGTCTTTATGTGATCCCTTTTCCTAGGCATGACATATTGTACGTTGAGCACGTTTCACTCATGAATGAGCACGGATGTATGCGGATTATTCATGAAAAGTTGAAAAGTATGCATTCAAGGAATTTACATTCCATGTCTCTTCCTTGGCATGACACGATATCCGAAAGAACACAAGAAAGATTGAACATCAAGCATCGGCATTTCCATTATGATTTGCCACAGTTGATTGATTTAGATCCGAAAGAAAAGATTCGATCTCATTGTTTGCATGTGTTTGATGAACGGTTTGGCACTCCGTCTCTATGTTCATCTACATTGCATGCACAGTCTTTAATGAAGACTAGAATTTTTTCAGTCACTTTACATGGAATGAGTATGTTCATGTTTTTGTGTTGGAAGTGGTTTCAGGAATTTTCAGCCTCGGAGATTCTTGAAGAAGGTGGACCTACGTCCATAGAAGAAGTGGAAGCATTGAAGGAGACTCAGAAGACTTTGTGTCGCTTTCGGCGCGGCCCAAAGAAGAAAGCGTTCCAGACCTTTACGAAGTTCAAGTACCGCACAACCCACACATCAGAGTGGGCTGGCGAAGAGTCCCTTCCAGGATTCTGGATGTTATTGGCGATCTCCCTCGACGCCATACAGTTCGGTACCAGTACCTCACTTTGAAAAGGAGGACGTGACACATCCAACCCTATGTGTCCGTGGACAAGCTACAGCATGATCAGGGTTCAGTTCAGTCAAGTCAGTCTAGAATAGGAAGTGATCTGGCACTTTTGTGAGTCTGTTCGCAGACCGTGCATGTCTAGACACTTAGATTAGATGCATATCCTCTGGTTGCACACAACATGATCATCAACATTCCCATCAGATCCCAGTCAGATCCCATCAATAGCATTTTTACTGTGCATAGGTCTATTTTGCCTATTTTTGACATTTTTCACTTATTATTTTTAACTCACTTTTTTTTTTTTCCGAGAAAAAGATCCTTCTAATAGTTAATGAAAATTGCCCATAGGGCTACATCCACCTTTGCAAGAGAGGGCTACAACAAGCATGATGGGGAGACTCTCCCAATGAAAAAACAGCATATATACAATGAGGCTAAATCAAGAGATGGGAGGAGGGAAGAGCAACAAAGGTGGACAGTAGTGCCATCTGAGCACCCCCTAGACTATGGTGTAGAAAGGCCCAGGGCGCCAGAGTCGAAGGAAAGCCTCGCGGCGCTCCCGCATGCGGTCGGAGCTACCCTGTAGTCCCTCAAGCTGTTCTCTGAGAGTATGGATCAGCTCTAGCCAAAAGTCACGAACAGTCTCCGCTGGTGGCACAGGGCGAGCCTCAAAGATGCGGAAACAGCCGGCCCGCCAGATGAACCAAAGTGTCAGGCCACTGATGAGCTCCCAACACTCCTCTCTCTCACTACACCACTCCTGTGGAGTAAGCTCTGTAACAGGCTCGAGTGTAGGTCGCCCCCCCTGCATCACTATAATCTTGCTGGTGGAAGATAGCTCAAACTGAAGTGCCGGGCCTGTGAGTGTGGACCAGGCCGCTGCCCCCCAAGTGTACTGTCGAGCCGTGGAGAGAGCAAGCATCAGCCGAAGAACTCGTAGCCACACCTGCTGGGCCGAGGGACAGTCCCAAAGACAATGACGTTGACTCTCCACCAACTGGTCACAGGCTGCACATGCGGCCGAGAGACCACAATGCACAAGCCAACTCCCTACTGCCGTGGCTCTATGTGCAACCAACCACTGAAACAAAGTGACGCGCCTCGGCTGTCTGGAGTCCCACAGCCTCTGCCAAAAGGCCGCCAAGAACTCGACTGTGAGGCCCTCCTCCTGCCAATGACGTGCTGCAGCGGACGGGCCTCTCTCTGTGCTGCAAGTATATGACGTCCAAGCCGAACAGTGTACTGAAAGAAGGGGACTCCTGGGCGGTCTGCAAAAGAGAGGGGGTCCCTCCATAGCCACTCACCAGGATCCCACTGTACTCGTGCCAGTGGACAACACTCCCAAGCCCATAGCCTCCAGTGTCCAGTCTCAAGAGCTGCTGGGTCAAAGTCTATGACGCAAGTCCTCCCACAGATGCCAACAACTCGGATCCTCTGGAAATAGCACTCTGCTACCTGCGGGCCTCTACTGCAACTCGCTGTAATCGTCCCCCACCCTGAAGCTCGAAGAACAAGGCTGGGATAGTCTCTGAGCAGGCCCTGATTGAAATGAGAACCACCAGTCGTGTGGAGGCTCCCATCCACCGGGGTGGTGCTACTGGCTCGAGAGGCGTGAGCCACTCAGCTAGAACTGACTCTGAGATGTCCTGACACATGCTCTGCACCCCTCTCATGCCCTGTAGCTGGAAACCCTGCACCTCCTCTGACAAACCTGTGAACTCTAGCCAGTCACCTAGAGAGCGCGCTAGACCTGCTGCCATGGGACCCCAAGAAACATGAGGCCGACTCCCAACCAAGTGGCCTCTCTGAGTGCTAACCATGGGGTTCCAGTCGAGGGGCTGTCGTAGGCGTTCCTCCGTGCATGTCGGCTGTCTCTGCTCTAGGCCACGCCGTAAGAGATCCCAAGATCGAAGCAAACTCACAGCGAAGCGGTCCTCCAGTCTCCTGTTCAAACCAACTCGGCGCAACTCTGTAAAGATCCATCTGGTCGAAGGTTGCCAAGGGCCTCCTGACTAAGGCACCCTGGCACGAAGCCTCTGCAGCAAGAACTCCTTCTAGGCTCCTCGCCTGGAAGAAGTCCTCTGACAACGAACTTCCCAAGAAGGGCTCCTGCTCTGCTGTGCTGGATCAATGATCCCAAGCCCTCCCTGAGAACAAGGAAGTGTGATGACCGACCAAGCCACCTTGGCTTGGGCAATCTGAGTGTCACGACCTGACCCAAAGGAAGTTCCTGATCAGCCTCTCTACCTGGCTGATACAAGAACTCGAGAAGATCCAGCAAGAAGTGATGTACCACATAGTCGCCAACAACACCTGGTTGGCAACTACTACTCTACCAGCCAGCGAAAGTCGTGTTGAGCTCCAATGTAATAGCTTTCTCCTGATGGATAGGAGAAGAGGAGCAATCTGCTGCTCGGGGGACAAGTCCAAACCAACCTGACAACCCAAGTACCGAACTGCAGTCCCTAGGGGAATCCACCTGAAACCCTCTCCTGGCATCCAACTTAGCACAGGAGCACTGCCAACCGAGAAAGCCACTGTCTTTCTCCAGTTGATCAGTGCGCCCGATGTACAACATAAGGTCTCCAAAGTGCTCACATCTGTGTTGATTGGCCTCCTGGCCCTCTAAGTAAAAGCTGAGCGTCGGCAAACTCAGCGTCCAGAATGCTCATCTCCCGTATAGGGAGTGCTAAGCCCCTCAGACCAACCTGCTGTGACACCAAAATCTGCTCATTGCCTCTGCATAGAACAGAAAGAGAAAGGGGGCAAGAGGACAACCCTTTCTGACCGATCGTGTGAGCATGAAACGCTCACCTCTACCTCCTGCCAAAAGCACGGACTATGAGCCTGTCTGTACAAGCTGACACCCCTTGACAAGATCTGAGAAGCCCATCCAGCGTAGAGTGCCCTCTAGAAAGTCCCAGTCAACTCTGTCGTATGCCTTCTCAAAATCGAGAAGAAGAATCACAAGGTCCTCCCCCACGAGCCGTGCCAGGGCAGAAGCCTCCCAGAAAGTGAAGATGTTGTCAAGGATACTGCGTTCCTGACAAAACCTGTCTGAGTCCCATGTATAAGGCTCTCCAAAAGTGGCTGAATCCTCAAACTCAGAGCCTTGGCAAGAATTTTGTAGGCAAG